>NC_135568.1:19277709-19362709 GCF_964340395.1 Glandiceps talaboti
TAAGAGTCTCAGAGTAAAACGGAGTAGACGTTAAAGTGCCTAAAATCAAATTAAGATGTATAACGCAAGTCAAGGCATTTTATAGTCCATGACGGACAAAGACTTCCCTGTGAGGGAAAGTGAGAATTAGATGTGAATTGTAGAATACTATGTACCATGTGAGTCAAGGCATTTTATAGTCAATGAGGGACAAAGACTTCCCTGTGAGGGAAAGTGAGAATTGGATGTGAATTGTAGAATAATATGTACCATGTGAGTCAAGGCATTTTACAGTCAACAAGTCATTGAGAATGACATAGTCCTCGCTATAATTGGGTTTTAAGGAATTATCACTACTCTGATCACGCAACAACATTTGTGAACCTAAAACAAACAGACTTAGATATGTTGTGTGTGCTTGTTGGACATGGAATATGCCTCCAACAATAAAGGATTGGTTGGGTATGGGGGATCATATCACGATGAAAATGGAGTCTGAGTTATGGCTTTGGACATGGAAAATTCACAAACAAAATGGCTGCCAGAAAGCCATATGGGATCGTATTACGACGAAAATGGATATGCACATGTATGTCATAGAACACTGTCCTAATACCAACTTTAAATGAGATCTGTTCAAGCATGTCTGAGCTATGCCTTTGGACATGAAAATTCGCAAACAAAATGGCTGGCAGGCAGCCATATTGGATCGTATCACGACGAAAATGGATATACACATGTATGTCATAGAACACTGTCCTAATACCAACTTTGAATGAGATCTGTTCAAGCATGTCTGAGTTATGACTTTGGACATGGAAAATTCGCAAACAAAATGGCTACCAGGCAACCATATTGGATCGTATCACAATGAAAATGGATATGCACATGTATGTCATAGAACACTGTCCTAATACCAACTTTAAATGAGATCTGTTCAAGCATGTCTGAGTTATGGCTTTAGACAGGAAAAATTCGCAAACAAAATGGTTGCTAGGCGGCCATATTGGATCGTATCATAAAACAAATTGACGTGCATATGTATGCCATGGTATGTTGCTCCTGTACCAAGTTTGAAAAAAATCGGTCCAGGCATCTCCAAGAAACAGCTGCGGACGGACGGACGGACGGACGGACAGACGGAACCCAATCCATAAGTCCCCGTTCCGGACTTCGTCCGCGGGGACTAATGAGGGACAAAGACTTCCCTGTGAGGGAAAGTGAGAATTAGATGTGAATTGTAGAATACTATGTACCATGTGAGTCAAGGCATTTTATAGTCAATGAGGGACAAAGACTTCCCTGTGAGGGAAAGTGAGAAGCAGTTTGGAACTGTAGAATATGTACTAAGAGTGTACTTTATATGTTGCAGGTGCAGCTGCAGTTGGACGGACTACAAAAGAAATTAGAGGAATTAGAAAAAGACGGCAAACGCTACATCTGTGGACAATGCTCTACAAAAGGTGATGGAGCTAGCACAAACACCAACATGGAACACAAGGCCACACAAATACTGAATGGATTAAGCAGTGCTGGCCATATTTGAGACAAATGATTTTGGGCAAGAAGCAGGGCACCTTATCATTCTGTTGTTGGGAAATAAAGAAGAGGAAGTAATTGCATCAAAAGTGTCTAAGTTCCTTCAACATGGGAAGTGGCCTACCCATTATACTAATCATACTCCATATTGTCCGGCCAAAAACTACAGAGAAGACGTGGATGTAAAACCCAGATATTTGAAATGTTATGTTTGTGGTATTGTTAGGAACTTCGCCAGATATTGTAAAGAAAAAATTCCCTGTGAGATGGAGTCATTAAAATTAAACCTTGAATAAATTTCATTCATGTGTTCTCTATTTGAGTGTGAGCTTGTAAGTTAAGATATTAGTACTCTGAGACAGGGGTGTGATCACCAAAAGGCATTGCCTTATGACAGCCTGCCTTTTGTAGGATCCTGTCTGGGGTGCCTTCTACATGTAATTAAAAGGGGTGTTAAAATTTTCTTTCAGTTCGATATTCCAATGTGGGAAATGGAATATAAATGTGCAGTAATGTGAAACCTTCTCTTGGGTGTCTGTTGAGGGTGCACCCAGGCATGACTCTACGTCTCGGATGTTGAAGCAGTAGCCTAGGGAAAAAATCAACATATCTCCCTGGTACATGACATTAAGAAACCAAAATGATTTAATAGCCGTTAAAATACATAATCACGTACATACGTGGGACAAGTTGACAATAGTTGTGAAAAACAAATCATAGACTGGCTATCAGAGGGAATATAGGTATCTCACTATGTGACTCCTTGTAAGGGAAATTTTAAGAGCAAGTCTTATAATCATTCATACCCATCACTTATAGTACTTCAAAACAGTCCTGGATGTAAAGACTTTGGCCAGTTTATTTCTACAACTATATCAGACAGATTAAAGTCTGGAGCACTATCAGTGTGAGGGAAAGTTGGAAAGGACCCACCACCACTATTAGTTATGCCTTTAAACCATGTATGTGCATTGATATGAGATACCTGAGTCTCTGGATAAAATAGGAGGACTTCAAATTAGATCAATGGGTGGAAGTTACAAGATATCTAGAACAAGGAGATTTTTCACTTCAAATGTGATGACAAAAGTTGGTATGACCATGTTAAAATATCACACGACAGAAAGCTTTTGGGTTTCAAATGTGCTGGGATTTGGTATGTGAGCAATACACAGTACCATTCGGGTGGAAATTATCTGCCTTTGTACATCACACCATAAGTACTGTATAACAAATTATGAAAGGTCCATAGGAGTGCCATGTATAAATAGATGAAAGGCATGGAGGCCCTTTAGCAGACAACAAGTAACACACCTGAGCCAAAAGGAATTAGTGGAAGTAGCAGTCTTTATACTGGCAAAATTGTGTGTTGACACAGGATATTTCCAAGCACTCAAGAAAAAATAATCAGTTCAGTTGTGCTAAAAGTGCATTAAACAGGGTTCGTACACTTAAAGCAAAACAAAATTCCAGGACTTTCCAGGGGTTTTTCATCAGTTTTCCAGGGGTATTCATATTGATTTTGACCATTTTCCAGGGGTGTTGACACTTAAGTATATTTTTTGAATGACATCTAATTGTCTGATGTAGACGAAAAAAATAACAACAGTTCCCATAATATGTCACAAAACATTTTAAAGACAATCGACACTGCAAGATGTTGGTTTCAAAACCACGTTTGCACGCTAAGATTAACGGAGAAACCTCTCTCCTACCCCCTAAGTAGCCGTTTCGTCAAGCAGGTGCATTGATCGTGTAAGATTGAGTCTCAGCATTCGTCAGTCTAATTCAGACATATCCAGAAAATTAAATTAAAAACTAAAGTTTGTCCTCGTTATTGTATGATTTGATGTTACTAGATTTATAAGTCACCTAAAATAATTTTTTTCTTCTAAAATTTTAATAAAAACGTCATTTACGTAACGAAATTTTGAGCTATGAATAACTGAATACATTCATCGCTTGCGTCTCGATGTTTATGTACGGATGCCACGAGTTGCGGAACATCGCGATTTCTCAACTCAACTTGGCCATTGACGAATGTTACTGTACCGACAACATAAAACAGTAGTTTATTCTTTTAGAACGTGTAACACAAATACCCATTTATCGACGACATAAAAGTCACAACCGTACTTCCACAACCCGGAAATTCAACTGCACTTCCCTAGGCCCTAGCCATGCCTGAGCTTGTAGTATGTCGACTCATGCGCCGAACTTGTAACAATTTCTAATCGTGGTTGATGATGCTTTGATACTCGCTACAATGTTACGATAATCTTGTTAACAGACCCCCGACCGGGACTGTTACAGTGTTACAATATCATGTCCCTGAAATGACGACTGGGAGATGTATGGAGTAGCAATATACGCAAGATCGAAACAAACACTGCGGCGCCCATTCAACTAATCATATGCACGGTCTGTGGGGCGAAGTGTCTCGTGGAACGATCGTTTGACTGTCTGGGTTCAATCGGCGTGAATTTTGATTCACCACCGTGGCGAAAGACTTTGAAAATATTTTCGCCATTTCACATTTACGAGATTCAGAATCATACGAATGGGTGGCTCGAGCACAGACATGACGATCATCAATATTAATCGATCGATTGATCATGATCATTTTCCAGGGTTTTCCAGGGGTAGGGCGCATTTTTCCAGGGTTTTCCAGGGCTTTCCAGGGAGGGTTTGAAATTCCAGGGTTTTCCAGGGTTTTCCAGGACCGTGCGAACCCTGATTAAAAGAATATATGAACTCCCGATATATGAGAGCCATGTATCAATGAATGCAAATTTTACTCATCAAGAGATTGTTGCCGTTTTTGCACATGCAAAATCCGGGAAAAGTGTCGGCTATGACAATATTCCTGAGTTATAGTTTTGAGGTATTGATGGTAAAGTGTATTTTGCATTGAAAGACATGGGAGCTAGGGAGAGTAGATTGTAATGCAATTATCAAATTTGGTTGGTAAAGTATCAATGTGAGACATTGTGACATTAGATATTGGTACTCGAGATGTATACTGAGTGGCCCTTACAAACTGGGTAGTCGGCTATGTTATGTTGTCTTTTCCCTTGGCTAAGAAGTAAAGGAAAGGAGTCATGAGAGTGGTGAAAAGTGTACACCTGGAGGGAGATATCTATGAATATTAGCAATACATGCGTGACTCTCATCCACCTACCTAAGGATAATATCACTTTGCTTGGCATTAGCACCATTTAACAACTCAGTCCAAATCTTGATTACAATACTATAGATAGTATCCTTTAAGCAAAGTGATAAGGCTTTAAATACTATATAATCTCTTATGTCAACACAGTGCTCAAACTGAAGTTGGGCAACAAAAATGTTCACCTGGGACTATGCTTTGCACCTGCAGGCTTCAATTTTTTTTTCAAAGGTCACTTGTCAATGGACAAGAGAATTTTCAATTTCACTTCTGGTATAATAAATTGTTTGTCCTATCAAGATGTGACATATTGCACTTCTTTTTACACACCTGAGAATGTATTTCAAGTACATAATAAAAATAATAATAAAAATAATTATACTGGATAGTTCTCTAAGTAAACACTTATCTGCCAAGAAATCCAGTGAGGGTCATCCCTCATGGATTCAGTGTTTGATAATGCAAGGGGAACCGGAGTACACGGGGAAACCTGCATTGTTCAGTAGAGTCAAACTAAACAACGAATGGTTTGAACCCCAACCACAGTGGTAAGAGGAAAGTGGTTTCACCACTCGGCACAACCGACAACCCCTGATTTTAAAGTTATAAACAAACAAAACACTCTGAAGGTCTATCATTTGTGACAATCTTGTGGGTTTTTTCTATTTCCATCATTTTGCCTAAATGTGTGCTAGCCGATGTAAAATGATGCCTTACTACTGAAACACATACACTTGTTTCTCGACATAAGTTTCAGACTTATTGTCACCAAAATGATGCTTGCCTATAGTTCTTTTTTTTCAATATTACTTGTAAACATGTTTTAAAAGAAATTGGCGTTATTTCAATTCTACAATGTGTCTGTGATAGACAGAAATTGGCTTGATTTTGATAATTAACCCTGAAGGTAAGGAAAGCAGGATTCAAACACTTGGAGTAAAAAAAAAATTCCAAGGTTTTCCCTGGGTTTTCCATCAGTTTCCAGTGTACTTGTATTGATTTTCCAGGGGTGTTGACCATCAATATTTATTTTATTGAATGACATCTAATTCTCTGACACGGATGAAAAGTAATTAACAAGGTCTCTCACAATATGTCACAACACATTTTAAAGACAGTCAACACTGCAGCTGTTGGTTTAAAAAACAAAACCGTCATAGCCATTAGAATAACATTGTTCATTTTCAAATCAGCCAAATGGAAAAGTCATTAGCCACAAACTTTAAACATTGAAAATATTAATTTGTTTGTCTATATATTTCTCTTAATGTCTGTCTTATTATTTTAGTCCTATGAGTCAATACTGTGATACTATTTTATCACCATCAAAATCTTGACTATCATGTTCACTCATTGTAGGTCCCAATAAGCTTATCCCTACCAACATTAAATCAACCAATTCATCACAATCTTTCCAACTACATTACTTTGAGCAATATATTGATCAAGTGTAACTTTTGTCATGTTTTATTACATCAGTTTTCCTGCACACTGAAATCGACTGTACACCTCCATTTTTACTCTGAGCTGTACAGAGAGACTTCTGTTCTACCCCTAAGTAGTAGTTTCATTCAGCTGTAGATGGAATGTACTGAAACTTATGAGTGGTTACTCTGATGGTAGCAAAACACCAATGCTACAGGAGACAATTCAACAACTCGTGCAAACGAACTAAATGCATTCTATAACAGGTTTGATTGCTATGTTTTCTCTTTCGAGCATAGCAATCAGGAATGAACTGAGAGCAGCGTCCTCAAATATCACTGATGGCGACCGTCTCTCGACCGACAAGGAAGAGGTGCTTCGGGTGCTCCAGTGTGCTCCCAAACAAAGCGTCGGGGCCTGATAATTTTACTCACTGTGTTCTGAACTTGTGCGCTGATCAACTTGCTCGTATTCTGTCTGTCATATTCAATTTGTGCTTTCAACATGACTTAGCTCCGATGTCATGGAAAACTTCTCATATTGTTCCTGTCCCAAAGAAAGCTGTGATATCATCAATGAACGATCTTAGACCAGTTGCGTTGACGTCTGCCGTTATGCAAGTCTGTGAACGAGTAGTTTTACAAATAAGTTAATAGTTATAGTCTCTGATTTTATTGACCCATTACAGTTTGCCTATCGTAAGAACAGGGGTATAGAAGGATGTGATGTTACATGTTTTAAATAATGTATATTCTCATTCAGAAAAACCTGGAAGTTCAATCAGATTAATGTTCTTTGACTTTTCAAGTGCTTTTAACACTATACAGCCACATCTTATCGTTTGGAAACTTTTAGCAATGAACTTGTCACCTTCAACTGTACATTGAACTTTTAATTACCTTACGAATAGACCACAGCATTAGCATTTTCGCCTTGATGTGCAGAGGTGACAAATATCCAAGTGGGTCCTTTAGCGATGCAACGCGTTTGATGAGATAAGAAATCACTTCAAATCAACTACCAAACAAATGTAACCTTATTCATTTAGAGGGGTTGAAGTTAAGAAATAAAACTTAGGAAGTAAATAGTAACACCTCAACCATTAGCAGTAAAAAACAAGACCAACGAAATTGAACAAATATATTTGACTTGAAGTTCAGCATACACATGAAAGCACACATGGAATGAACAATTGCAAATAAATGATTCAGAATTGGAAGATGAAAAGAACACATGTACTTCTAATGTGACAATGTGAAATGAGACAAATGGAACTAAATGATTCAAATACTGTGAATTAATGCACACAAATATGAAAAGAAATAAATGACGTTTAAAGAATTTAGAGACATCTAACATAGTATACCTTTAATGTTGTGTGATGAATTGCCAATAAATGAATATTTCCCGATCATAACATCACAATTACTCAGCGTCAGGCCTGACTACACAATCATTCACTCAATCGTACTGAACCCTCAAACATACTTTTAACAGAAAATAACCCCAACTAAAAATACATTAGTTAAACTCTATAAAACAGCATATTCATCATAGCAACTCCAAGGGTAAAATAATAAGGCAAAGTATGAAAATAATTTGGTTGGATACAAGGTTCACAATATTATAAGTTATGATGACAACTTTCTAAGAATTGGTGAGAAAACTTCAAGGCCACATGAGGACAAATGTACATGCATTTTGACTTCATTTCAGAGTTCATAATGAAAATTACAAAAAAATTCTGAATGGAAATACATGTAAGGCGAAATAAAAAAAAATTGTGTGGTTCCGATTACATTCAATGTTAAAATAGTTGGGTTGGTAGATTTTTTATTTTATTGTCTTGTATTTTTTTCATGTGTGAGTGTCTAGTTCAGGTTTTCCATTGTTTTCCAAATGGTCTCTGTGTTGTTTATTTCTTTCTATCAGATGTACAGCCATTACAGATTGGAAGAATAGGTTTATATTGTTTTTTAAGTTGGTGTCAGTTTCCGCACCCACTATTTCTTGCGAGACTTCACGATTTTCGCGACTTCGTTCAAATACGTAAAAAAAAGGTACGGGTCGGCGTGAAAATCTTAGTGGGGTCGGGTAACTAAAGCCGATTTCATAAGTTTGAGGTCATTAGCATTTGTAACGACCGAGCGAATGCACAACATCTGGATTAAGCTAATTTAGTCAATGGTTACGCAAGCAGCCTCGTTCACGATAATATGAAGAACGTTAGTCCTATAAACTTCTGATATACTATCATAAGATTGAAAATTGTTATTTCAAATTAAGTCTGTAACCTTTAAGTTTAGAAACACTAGTTTTTCCAGTTCGGTTATCCGTTTCAGCACCTCCAATAATCATAATATTAATATATTGAACGAATGTGGCTGTTTATCTTAGTATTACCCAATAAGCAACAGGTAGAATGGTATATAAACAGCTGTTTTCGCATTCTATACACCCTAGTCTAAATCATAAATGACCACATACTCCCTACTTTACCCTATGGAGGATATGAAGATATAATGCTAACATTGTGTGTCCAAGTTTGAACCTCTTTCTAAATGTAGATAAACATGGTTCTACACCCCCCCCCCCCCCAGTCTATATGACCACATACTCCCTACTTTACCCCATCGAGGATACACAGATCTATAATGCCAATGTGTGTCCAAGTTTGGACCCCTCTCTAAATGTGGATAAACACAGTTCTATATAGCCCCAATCTAAAAGAGCATATATCCCCTTCTTTACCCATGGAAAGTATAAAGGTAACATATTGTGATGTGTGAAGATATTTCACTGGCTACGTAATTTAGTATGAAAAGTGCTACTGAGTCTGCTGGTCAAAGGTGTTGGTAAACAAGATGTGTGAACATGGTCACACGAGGACAAACATGGACAAAGATGGTACTTTAACCATGTTTACCACATGGTTTACCCACCCTGTTAAATCTCACTTTTTGTACAGTGTAGCATTGATCATGTAATATTTGAGTCACAGGATTCATCAATCAAATTCAGACATATCCGGTAAAACAAACAAAAAATAAAGTATGTCTCCCATTATTATATGGTTTCATCTCAATATATTTAAAAGCCACTTAAAGCAGATTTTTTCCAAAGAAAAACATCATTTTAGATACAAAATTATGGGCTCTGAATAACTGAATATGTTCATCACTTGCATCGCAAATGTTTATATATGGTGCTCCGTGTTGCTGCAAGTCCCGATTTCTCAATTCAACTCAATGATTTAGGAATATTACTGTACTAACAAACATTAAAATGTAGTTATTCTTTTAAAACATTTAAAACAAATTTCAATTATCGACAATATAAATGTCATACTTCTACAACCCAGAAATTCAACTGCACTATGTATATGTCATCAGTGGTCCGTAAAAACGTCGAACTTCCAAATTGCGTAATAATTTCTAGGGGTACAGTGCAGTGATGCCTTGGTACATGTTACAATGTTATGATACTAACAGACCTACTCTTACAATATTGCAATGCATGGCTATGTTATGTTGCCGATATGATGACCGGAGTATGGTAGCAATTATATACATAGTATGCAAGATCAAAACAAATATGGCAGCACCAAGCATGAACTGTAGACACACAAAGTATATCATAGAACGATCCTTTGACTTTCTGGGGCTATCAAAAAATGACAATGACAAAATTCATGACATCATTATTTGACAACATACAGAATAGTGTCAACTCATTGGAGATAATGTGTATCTGGTGTATGTACCTAAATACTTATAATATGTTTTAAATGGCCACTGCAATTCTATTTTTCACTTTTCATCAAACCAATAAAAAATAGCCACTTAACACATTTTTTTTAATTTATTTATTTGTTCAGGCAAACCAACGGGCATAAAGCCCATTTACAGGCACCTTTAAACACTTGTCCAAGAAGTCCAGTGAGGGCCATCCCTCATGGGTTCAGTGTTAATGCGGGAGGAAACCGGAGAACCCAGGGAAAACCTGCGTTGTTCGGTAGTCAAACTGAACGACACTCTTCTTACTTACAGCGTGGTAAATTTTAATCGAACCCTGAATGGGGTTCGAACCCCGACCGCAGTGGTAAGAGGCAAGTGGTTTACCCATTTGGCCACTGACAACCACAACCATTTCTATAGCACTGAGGAGAAAAAAGTGACCACGAATAGTGAAAATCTAGTTAGAAATTATGCTGCTTCCACATCCATGACACCCTCTGCTGAGCGAGAATTTATATTTGCATATGAAAGCATTCCTGTTATGTCATCATAGTAGGAACACATAACCTTGAACTTCACCTTCCTAACATGCATTGCTATGGAGGCTCGGTCACAACAAGTTCTAGAAATTGTATCTTTCGAACGGGGCGGCGAATGTTCGTCAGATTTTTCAAGTGAAGAGGTGACAACTTGCAGTAAATCAACATTTAATCATACATTCCTTTCATTAGGGGGCAGTATGAACATATTACATGTATTGTAAAGAAAGAAATAGAATTGCAGTGGCCCTTTAATGGTACAATAGGTGGAGTGTTCACCATTACCTATATACTTGTATATAATATGTATTAATGGTCCAATAGATGGAGTGTTCACCCTTACCTAAATACTTGTATATAATATGTATTAATGGTACAATAGGTGGAGTGTTCACCATTACCTATATACTTGTATATAATTTGTATTAATGGTACAATAGGTGTAGTGTTCACCCTTACCTAAATACTTGTATATAATATGTATTAATGGTACAACAGGTGGAGTATTCACTCTTACCTAAATACTTGTATATAATATGTATTAATGGTACAATAGGTGGAGTATTCACCCTTACCTATATACTTGTATACAATATGTATTAATGGTACAATAGGTGGAGTGTTCACCCTTACCTAAATACTTGTATATAATATGTATTAATGGTACAATAGGTGGAGTGTTCACCCTTATCTAAATACTTGTATATAATATGTATTAATGGTACAAGAGGTGGAGTATTCACCCTTATCTAAATACTTGTATATAATATGTATTAATGGTACAATAGGTGTAGTATTCACCCTTATCTAAATACTTGTATATAATATGTATTAATGGTACAATAGGTGTAGTATTCACCCTTATCTAAATACTTGTATATAATATGTATTAATGGTACAAGAGGTGGAGTATTCACCCTTACCTAAATACTTGTATATATAATATGTATTAATGGTACAATAGGTGGAGTGTTCACCCTTACCTAAATACTTGTATATAATATGTATTAATGGTACAATAGGTGGAGTGTTCACCCTTATCTAAATACTTGTATATAATATGTATTAATGGTCCAATAGATGGAGTGTTCACCCTTACCTAAATACTTGTATATAATATGTATTAATGGTACAATAGGTGGAGTGTTCACCCTTATCTAAATACTTGTATATAATATGTATTAATGGTACAAGAGGTGGAGTATTCACCCTTATCTAAATACTTGTATATAATATGTATTAATGGTACAATAGGTGTAGTATTCACCCTTATCTAAATACTTGTATATAATATGTATTAATGGTACAAGAGGTGGAGTATTCACCCTTACCTAAATACTTGTATATATAATATGTATTAATGGTACAATAGGTGGAGTGTTCACCCTTACCTAAATACTTGTATATAATATGTATTAATGGTACAATAGGTGGAGTGTTCACCCTTATCTAAATACTTGTATATAATATGTATTAATGGTCCAATAGATGGAGTGTTCACCCTTACCTAAATACTTGTATATAATATGTATTAATGGTCCAATAGATGGAGTGTTCACCCTTACCTAAATACTTGTATATAATATGTATTAATGGTACAATAGGTGGAGTGTTCACCATTACCTATATACTTGTATATAATTTGTATTAATGGTACAATAGGTGTAGTGTTCACCCTTACCTAAATACTTGTATATAATATGTATTAATGGTACAACAGGTGGAGTATTCACTCTTACCTAAATACTTGTATATAATATGTATTAATGGTACAATAGGTGGAGTATTCACCCTTACCTATATACTTGTATACAATATGTATTAATGGTACAATAGGTGGAGTGTTCACCCTTACCTAAATACTTGTATATAATATGTATTAATGGTACAATAGGTGGAGTGTTCACCCTTACCTAAATACTTGTATATAATATGTATTAATGGTACAATAGGTGTAGTGTTCACCCTTACCTAAATACTTGTATATAATATGTATTAATGGTACAATAGGTGTAGTGTTCACCCTTACCTAAATACTTGTATATAATATGTATTAATGGTACAATAGGTGTAGTGTTCACCCTTACCTATATACTTGTATATAATATGTATTAATGGTACAACAGGTGTAGCGTTCACCCTTACCTAAATACTTGTATATAATATGTATTAATGGTACAATAGGTGGAGTGTTCACCCTTACCTAAATACTTGTATATAATATGCATTAATGGTACAACAGGTGTAGTGTTCACCCTTACCTAAATACTTGTATATAATATGTATTAATGGTACAATAGGTGGAGTGTTCACCCTTACCTAAATACTTGTATATAATATGTATTAATGGTACAATAGGTGTAGTGTTCACCCTTACCTAAATACTTGTATATAATATGTATTAATGGTACAATAGGTGTAGTGTTCACCCTTACCTAAATACTTGTATATAATATGTATTAATGGTACAACAAGTGTAGTATTCACCCTTACCTAAATACTTGTATATAATATGTATTAATGGTACAATAGGTGTAGTGTTCACCCTTACCTATATACTTGTATATAATATGTATTAATGGTACAACAGGTGTAGCGTTCACCCTTACCTAAATACTTGTATATAATATGTATTAATGGTACAATTGGTGGAGTGTTCACCCTTATCTAAATACTTGTATATAATATGTATTAATGGTACAAATTGGTGGAGTGTTCACCCTTACCTAAATACTTGTATATAATATGTATTAATGGTACAATTGGTGGAGTATTCACCCTTACCTATATACTTGTATATAATATGTATTAATGGTACAACAGGTGTAGTGTTCACCCTTACCTAAATACTTGTATATAATATGTATTAATGGTACAACAAGTGTAGTGTTCACCCTTACCTAAATACTTGTATATAATATGTATTAATGGTACAATAGGTGGAGTATTCACCCTTACCTAAATACTTGTATATAATATGTATTAATGGTACAATAGGTGGAGTATTCACCCTTACCTAAATACTTGTATATAATATGTATTAATGGTACAACAAGTGTAGTGTTCACCCTTACCTAAATACTTGTATATAATATGTATTAATGGTACAAATTGGTGGAGTGTTCACCCTTACCTAAATACTTGTATATAATATGTATTAATGGTACAATAGGTGGAGTATTCACCCTTACCTAAATACTTGTATATAATATGTATTAATGGTACAATAGGTGTAGTGTTCACCCTTACCTAAATACTTGTATATAATATGTATTAATGGTACAACAAGTGTAGTATTCACCCTTATCTAAATACTTGTATATAATATGTATTAATGGTACAATAGGTGGAGTGTTCACCCTTACCTAAATACTTGTATATAATATGTATTGATGGTACAAATTGGTGGAGTGTTCACCCTTACCTATATACTTGTATATAATATGTATTAATGGTACAATTGGTGGAGTGTTCACCCTTACCTATATACTTGTATATAATATGTATTAATGGTACAATTGGTGGAGTGTTCACCCTTACCTAAATACTTGTATATAATATGTATTAATGGTACAACAGGTGGAGTATTCACCCTTACCTACAATGTATATACTTGTATATAATATGTATTAATGGTACAATAGGTGGAGTGTTCACCCTTACCTATATACTTGTATATAATATGTATTAATGGTACAATAGGTGGAGTGTTCACCCTTACCTAAATACTTGTATATAATATGTATTAATGGTACAACAGGTGGAGTATTCACCCTTACCTACAATGTATATACTTGTATATAATATGTATTAATGGTACAATAGGTGGAGTGTTCACCCTTACCTATATACTTGTATATAATATGTATTAATGGTACAATAGGTGGAGTATTCACCCTTATCTAAATACTTGTATATAATATGTATTAATGGTACAATAGGTGGAGTGTTCACCCTTACCTATATACTTATATACGATTTATAATAGATTAAAAAATATAATATTTGCCAATATAATGCCTATAGTTCTCCTGAAAGTGTTTAATCATAGCAAGTAGACTCCTACAGTAAACTGTAAATTCAAAAAGTTATTTCAGTATATGTTTGTATTCTAAGGAACAGCTTGAATCTAACCAAAACACTCTTGAGCAATACTGCAACCTAATCAAAATGTTAAAAGTTTCCTTTAGATAATTAATTTATAGTTTTGTTCAGTTGTACATGTCGTCAATAATTAAGTTGGGAAATATTGATTAATTATGTCTATGAGCTCCTGCCCATCTAATATATTAGGGCAGCCTACAGTGCTTATCATAATTTATGCAGCCTGTCTGGGTCAGCTGCGAATAGGTATAATGCATTCAGTAATATTTAGTCTGGAGACTGTAGCAGGAAGTACCAGTGGGTCTTATATTTTGACAAAATGGAAGATCACAAGTCATTAGTCAATAGAACCATCACTTGACACTTCAAATTCACCTGGACAGACTGTGATGAGCTTTTCCTTACTTATATGCAATGTTATATTAGGGATTTCAGTCACGTGACTTTTTTTTCGGACACAGTGTGAAATGACACGTCTTACCTCAGATTTTCCTCATTAAAGTGCATTTAACACAAAAAACGTTTTGATTTGCATTTGAAATATTAGTTATAAGTAAATAATCTTCACTTTCAACAAATTTGATAGTAATTGAATCGTTAATAACGAAGTTACAGCGCGACAAAGTGCAAACTTGATCGAAAATTACGGCCGTATGCGCGGTCGCCATTTGTGATCACGATTTTTCAACATGACCTCTCGACCTCTGTTCACTATTTCCCGCCTACGCATCACTTAACTGGACCATACCATAACGAAAAGGGCAGCATCTCAAAGAGGGGTGTATAGGCTATTGTTCGATGTGTCAAGTGAAAAAATCGGTTGAGAATTTTTAAAATGGCGCCAAAAACCAAACTTTTTCAACGTTTTTTGTCAATAATATTTGTTTACTTTAACTTCCTTAGCCCAAATTTATGAAAATATGTTATTGATTAGTAATTTTCAAATGATTATTTGGCCCCTTTGTATGGGAAAGTTATGCGTAGGCCCGATTTGAAAATGGTCTCGCTACTGCTTGTTTACATCCGGGAACTGTAGCGGAAACGACGTGATTTTGAGAAGTTTATAGAAGTGGCGACGATCTCAACTTGTGCGAAAATTTGCAGGTAGGACGTATTTTCAAATCATACTTAAGCGTAAATATGAATGTTAACACAATAAAGAAGTCGTACATGATGTTTTGATGTGTCATGACACATTTGAAATTGTTGAAACTCCATGATTTTGTTCGAAATTGAAAGTTTATTTGTACAAAATGGCGTCACATTTTTCAGACCTGATGTTGTTTCGAGATTGAAAGCTAGCGTTAAAGTATAGCAAATTAAAATAATTGTCTTTAGATACCAATTTGTTCGTATTTATGACTTGCAGTATGTATACTGCAAAAAGGGGCGAGGGGGGCCTGAACACCATCAAAATATGTGTATGGCATTGCATATTGACTTGTTTTACCATACCATCTGTATCAGTGTATGGGTTGATACTCAGTCTCAACATTTTCAAACTAAGCTAAACTTGAAAGTGGACTCATTTTTCCAAGGCTGGTTCAAACTTGATTATTGTGTTTGGTAATAATAAATTTGATCAGGTTATATTGAGTTTTATGTTCTTATCTTGTGCAAGGTTTGTAAAATAACTTCAGTCTACATCATCTACCAGTTTACACAAACACAATGGTTACTGACATATAGATCTGCAGAAATATATTTTTTTTAAATACTAATGGATTATTGTTTTTGTTCATTTTTTCCAGTTCTTCTAAACATCTTGTTAATATGTCAGAGTCTGTGGTCACTGGTGCCATTACTAATGGTGACATTTATAACTGTATTGTCGAGATCAAGAAAGGGAAGAAGTTTAGTCAGAAATATGTTGCTGAGCAACTACGAGAAAGATACAGTGAAATTAAAAAAGGTGGAGCATCTGATGCAACATTGTACAACAAAGGAAATAGTATCTTTGCAAAAACAACCAAGTTAAATAGCAACAGAAGGTATGCAGCAAAAGAAAGTTTTCTCAATGATACGTTTACTATTCCAGGCAGTTCGTCAAATGATAGTAGATGTCTGGCAAGTGCTGTAACGGTCAAAGAACAGCTGTATGCAAGTTCACTAATTGCAACTAAGTCTGAAAAAAAAAGTTTGAAACGCTCCCTTGATGAGGCTGTTGAAGAAAATGCTGAATTGAGTACCAGTCTTGCATCCATCGAAGTTGACTATGAGAACATTCTTGGTGTAGTGAGTAATTTAACTGATCAGATTTTGGCATTTCGTGACAGTTATGAAGGTTTACCAGAGTCAATGATTAGCTTAAGGGAAGAGTGTAGAGAGAAGACCGAGTTGTTAGAGCAGAAGCAGTCAGAGTTAAATGCCATAAAGACGAAACTTGCCAACAACAACACCAGAAATTTGACCAAGAAACTGAAGAGACGAGATACATCGCTCACACAACTAAAGGCAACAAGCAAAGAGGAAGTGGACCAATTAAAGAAGAGAGTAGATAATGAATTGGGAGAGAAGGTTATGATTAAGAAAGCCCTGGATGAAAAGTGTGTTGAGCTTGACAAAATGAAAACCAAAGTTGAACAACTGAAAACGGATAAAAAAAACTTACGAAATAAGCTGAACTACCATATGAATAAGAGAATGAAGACACAGGATACAATGATAACAGAGTTGCACCAAGGCATGGATGATCTAAAAAAGGACTATGCTGAATTAGAAAAACTTGTAGATTTGATGGAGGCTGATGAGGTTATAACTTTTTGTGATGGGAAGTATGTGAATGAAGTCCGTGAAGTCATCATGGATTTGCTTTCACTAAATGTCAGTATGGATGCTGTCAATACGGTTATCACCACTGTGTTAAAGAAACTGGGCCACAAAGATGTAGGAAAACTTCCAAGTAATGGGTTGAAAAGTGTACTTCTTACTGAAGCAAAGATTATAGCTTCAGACCAGGTATCTAAGGCCATGATAGATAGTTCTCAAAACTGCCTTCACCAAGACGGAACCAGTAAATTTCATAAACATTTCCAGGGTTACCAAGTCACTCTTTCAGATGGCCATACCATGACACTTGGGATGCACGAAGTAGCTGGTGGAACAACAAGTGACCTGATGGATTCTTTCCAAAATGCCATCAGTGATCTAACGGAAACCATTACAAGCAGTAGTCATAACAAAGAACAAATAATAGCTGAACTGGTCACATCAATCAACAGTACAATGTCCGATCAAGGTCCGACATCCGGAACCTTCAACGAACAGCTTGAGGCTCTCCGGTCTAAGTTGCTGCCAGTGGTTAGGGAGGACTGGGAAAATATGTCAGATGTAAATAAAGCTGAGCTCTCGAAAATGTTCAACTTTTTTTGCAAAGTCCATGTTCTTCCTAACTTCGCTTCTGAATCCAACAAAGTTTTGAAGATTTTTGAGGGAATTGCCCTCAACAATTACCAACCCAAGTATGCCATGGAAACAAGTGAAAGTGGTGCTGCAAGACTTGTCAGAACAGCAGTTAAAGCATTTCATCCTAGGGGGTGTGAAGAGTCTGGTGTGGCATCACATTTCTCTGTTTTTCTGGGTGCACAAAATGAGAAGTTGAAGCTGAAACCATACAAGGGCAATCGTTTTAATATCCTGTACTACGATGCAGCAGCTGTATACTATCATTGCAGTCACATAGAGCAGTTTCTCACTAATTGGCCCAACCCTAATAGGCTGCTATCAGCTGTCGGTGAAGATCTGAAAGTTAAAGTATATAGAGCTGAAATTCGTGCGCTTGGCCTGATCGACAAAGTAGTAACTGGTCCGTACTGGCGTATTGTCGAAAAGGTGGATAGCATACTTGACCTCAATACACATCTGTTGCAAATGAAGATCCTCTTAGAAGCTTGGTCCAAGAATGCTACTCCTATCCTGGAAGGGGAGACGATGTTTGCTGCAGATGTTGCTGAGATACACAAGGATGTGCTGTATGACAAGTTGATGGAGGAGACGGGGGATGCAGAGTTTGACTCTATGACTGTACAGGCTCTAGAAATGATAATGCATGCATTGTTATTAATTCTAGAACGACACTGCGAAGACCAACTGCCAGGTGGAAAGTATTATAACCTGAACGAAGTATCTGTGTCCAATGTTCCAACAACGAATGTTGCGGGGGAGCGGGATTTTGCAATCTTAGATTTGCTTGTAAGAACCAAACCGGCCGCCAGAACTTTGTGTTATGAAACTCTCATAATGTGGTCCAATAACAAGACAAGAGAGTGGCTTGACAGCATGGAGCCTACAGCCAAGGAGGAGCTGATGGATAGAGCTAGAAGGGGGGCAGCAAGTTACAAGGACAAATATAATGAAAGAATGACTATGCTCAAAACAAAGAAACTTGAAAAACTGAGAAAGAAACAAGAAGAAAAGGAAAAAGCTGAAGAAAAACAATATTCTAAGAAAATTGAACTTACTAATAAGATCGATTCCGTATGGACCTCTGTTAATGATAATTTGCTCAACTTAACAGAAAAACAGCAACGATCAGCTATTATTTTACAATTAAATTTTCATAAGTCGGTACTAAAATCTAAGGGAAGGAAAGAACTCTTCCAACAGTCATGTAAAGGTACTCAATACTCACTTCAACAATTAAAACATAATTTACAAGAAGTAATTAATGAAAATCCAGTACTAAACAGAGATTTACCAAGTAGTTCACCAGTATCCTCTATACGACCTCAAGAAAGTAGAGATATGCACCACATGCAAGAAAAGCAGAAACTATGTGATAAACTGAATGACAGTAGACGAAAACGGAAAATAAAAAAACAACAAGAACTCCTTCCATCATACGTAAACAATCCAGAACTGTTGGTTAATAAACGTATACTACATAAAATTATTGAGGAGGGTACTAACGAACCTGAATGGTGTGCTGGTACAGTAGTAAGGCTTGTTAAAACTAATGTTAATCAACTGAAAAGTGAATACCTAGTTAAATATGATAAGGAAGATGAGGAAATAGCATGGCACTTTCCACTACTATTAGATTTTAAGAAGGGAGACCTTGTCCTTGAGGATGTAGATTAGAAATAAAAATACTGTTGTACATAAATGAAATATGACTAGCACTTTATTCACTTGCATTAACACAATGTGTCCATGTTAACTATGTGTGGGAATAGCAGTATTCCTCAGTGAATGAAACTACACGACAACCGTGGTTCATTCACTGGTCGACCTAAAATAAACCAAGAGTATTCAATGAGTTACAGTTTTGTCACACACATAGTTTCCATGGTAACATCAATGACATACTTGCATATTATACAGCCCCAACATATATCTATGTACATACCAAATTTGGTCAGAATCGCTCAAATATATCCAGAGTTATGGTCCGTTTAATGATTTTCGCTAAACTATGAATAGGATCTGTTTCCATGGCAACCCCCCTCCCCCCCCTAATTATTAGATTACTGTACAAAATGAAGCTATCACCCAAGCATACCATTAGATGAAGTTTAGATCACAGTATGGTAGTAGTAGTCAAGGCAGGCATGTAAAAACAACAAAATTATTAAAAATATGGATTTGACCCGTTTCCATGGTAACGGCCACTTTTGATCAAAAACATTAGTTTGGAAATGTAAATATTTCATCCTGATACATCACTGTGTGAAGTTTTGTTCAGATACTCAACAAACTTTTTTGAATAATGGCATCATTGATCTTGCTGATGAATAATTCATTCATAACATTATATTAAAATCATGTTTCCATGGCAACTGGTCATATTTGCATATCATCTTTGCTCTTATTCAGTACATCCTATTTGAAACTTCATTCACTGAAAATTTGATGCAAATTGGTTGGGAAATAACAAAGATATGAAAGATTTATATTGATTCCACCCCCAATTTCAAGGTTAATTGGTGCCATTGTCCTTTCTAATTAACCATGCATTGTATTGCTGAGTATTGTCTGAAAAAAGGGCCCATTTGTTCACCTAAAAAATACTGTATCTCATGAATGCAAAGTCCGATTTACAAAATGTAAACGGCATTACACTGTTCACTCCAAGATCTATCTAATGACACAATGTTTACTGGTCTGGGATACAGAACTAAAAATCACCTGAAATCCCTAGTTATATTGGTTCATCCAAATACTTTTCTGACAGACTGCCATATCAAACCTAAACAAGTCATTGAGAATGACATAGTCCCTGCTATAATTGGGTTTTAAGGAATTATCACTACTCTGATCACGCAACAACATTTGTGAACCTAAAACAAACAGACTTAGATATGTTGTGTGTGCTTGTTATGTATTTGCTATGGACATGGTGTTGTTGCTAGGCTTATTTGTATATATTTCTGAATGTTTATTCATTTGTCAATTAATCCTTGTTGTTATCAATGCATTACACAACATTAATAAGGTGCTACTATGGGTATGGTCTTATTGCCAGGCATATTTGCATTCAATTTTTGAATGTTTATTCACTTGCCTGCCCATCTCTGTTTTGGTTGACTGTTGACTGTGTCAAAATATGTTGGACAATATCTGTAGAATAACTCCTCCAGAAACATTCCATTTCAGCTAAATTCACCTAGCAGTTTTCGAGATACAAGTTTGGACTAAAATTGCCAACTGCCTATTTGTGTGTGTGCTACCAGTACCTATATTTTGCTTGTGTTATTTCATTAAAAAAACATACTGTATGAACTGTAAAAAGAATTGTTACACATGATTGGCACCCTATCTTTTCTGGTCTGGTAGTAAATTTGAGCCCTTCACTTGATGAGATTGCATTTACAAAGCTTAGACAGTCAAGGGGTCGAAATAGAAATATTTTTAACATGTGTGCACCTTGACTTTGGAATTTACCTGCACACAATGTACACACAATATTTTTCAGTTAAATTTGTCCTATTATATATTAAATTATTGCAATAAGTAATGCTAGGATTCAATCTTTTGTTCAGCCTGGCCAGCAGTACTCAACTTCTTTTATCTATTCTTGATGATGGATCTTTCAGCAGGACCAAAATGCAGAATTAAAAGGTTTTAAATTCAACGTCATTGGGAGTAAGTTCATATCATTTATACTGCACTAACAATAGAATAATATTTTTGAGATTTAATTTTTGACCAAAATTCACATTTTACACCTAATTTGCATATTACTGATGAGATCCTTATATGTTTAATATTGCTTCATCTGTGCACCCCCACATACATCCTCGTTAAATTTCAGCCAAATCTGCTCCCTAGTTTTGGAATTAAAGATGTTTGACCAAAAAGACACATTTTTAGCCCTTATTTGCATATTACTGATGGCATCATCATGTCATGAACAAATATTAATTTACTCTACCCTAAGACTGTTCCCACCAAATTTCAGGCAAATCTGCTCAGTGGTTTTAGAGCTTAAGTTTTTTGACCAAAAATGACATTTTTTGACCTAAAACGCACATTTCTGATGCAATCATTTTCATTTGAACAATTTCTTAACGAGACACCCAAAGTAACATGGCCACCAAATATCAAAGTAATTGGTCCAGCAGTTTTTGACTTTAAGTTGTTTACACACACACACACACACACACACACACACACACACACACACACACACACACACACAGCAATGCCTATAGCACTACTGAACCTTATCAGTTCAATTGTGCTAAAAAGCAATGCCATAAGACACTTTGTCAATGAAGAGTACACAATGAATTAAGCTGAATTGAGGTACTAACTGCTGAAATATGTGTCATTAACACTGACAACAATGTTGTTGTGAACATAGTGCATATTTCCACAACTATCAAAGGGTGAAATGTGGCAACACGACATTTGCACATGCCATACTTATGATCCTATCAAAAATTGCCAATTTGAATGCCTCATATTTGACAAGCAGTCTCAAGTCTCAAACTTCAAAGATAACAAGGTTCCATGCATTCATTTACTTCTGCATTTCCAATAAGTAAATCATAGACCCTCCACCAACGGGGTATGCAACTACATCATTTCCACTGAAACGAACTCTGTTTGCATACATTAAGTTTAATTAATCCTGTTACTATAGCAGTAATGAAGACTTCCTTCAAGAGTGTAAAAACCTCATGATGCTACATAAATCACATGTAAAATCTCGAAAAAGATGAGAAGAGATTATACGCGGTTATGCTTATTTATGTTGATGACCACAACACATCATGGTATGGCATCTTCCCATGTCTTTGACGACAATTTTGATTTTTGTCAGCTCTGTATACACAAGGAAGGACTTGATAATTGAACAAGAGTGGGCATGAAACCATACAAAATCATGTAAATGATAACGTACAATTATGATGAAAATATGTAATTTCCTTATACGAAGACATGCCAACAGTGGCCGACACATGCAACAAGCATGAGAAAGGCTGGAAGTTTAGATACAAATCTATAATTCTGCCATTTTTTCCGCGACTATTGCGCGAGACATTTTGAAATCTATGCATGCCTCTAGAATTTGAAGAATGATGTACAATTTTGTGAAACACATCGTCGATCGAACTGGTATGTCTATAAATTTTGTACATTTCTACAATGCCATGTATTTTTATGCCATTTTAATAGCCCTGCATAACACCGGCACATGTACTACGCTCAAGAACATAACAGATTTGCACTTTTCAAATCAAAGAAGACATAATGGGTTACAATTCATTCAAATATTAAAATTGAGCCACAACTTGAAAGGTAATCTGCGTAAATACAATCTCTCAAGTCAAAGTTGGAGTACTTCTCATTTTCTCAGTTAGTTCGGTCATGGTTCATCTGAGAATGATGTAAAGTTTCAAATTCAATTGGCTAGCAACCAGAAATTTGAAGTCTAGTACTCGTTTTGAAATCGTTTCGGAGACATGTTTTTGACGAAATGTATCGTGAATATATCAACCACGACAACAGAGGTAAAATGGCAACCACGCATTGGATGTTTACATTTTATTTTGATGTAGTTACGATAACACGCCTAATCCTGATCAATGAAGGCAGCCTAAAATATTAACATGTGATAAAAAGCATCAATAAATAGACTCAAAACTTCAAGAATCATTTCTGACAGAGAAATCCAGTAACAACCCTAATGAACGAAACACTGTACTCAAAGCATACTGCAACAATCGCAAACAATGGACAGCTTACGTGATCTATTCTTCTTTTCACACCAGAGAACAACAAAATACACGACAAGACTATGTATGATTACCTAAAATACTATATATCTTGTTGGGTCTTCAACCAGTTATAAACTTCGAAATGGTCAGAAAATTTAGTGAAAAACATGTCGGATAGCTAGCAACTATCATTGAGTCACAGTGACTGTAAACAACTCAGAAATGGACAGGAAATGCTTATGTAGCTTAATGTATGCAAACAAACATCATACAATAAACATTTAGAGATCCTTTGATGTGTATCCTGTTGCAGTGTTGGTGGAGGGTCTATGAGTAAATATATCAATTAATGTTGATTAAATCCTTCTCTTACTTCAAAATTCAAACTTAATCATCAAAAACAACCACTCTGTGTGCTTTTTGTTATTCTGAGGAGATTTGTACAGTTTTTCCAGTGACAATTGATATGTACAGTGTGCACCTCAATTTTGAAATCTACCTGCACTGGCGTACCTTGCGAGTAGCAAGTGGCGAAATGTGCTACTTGCGAGTGGTGAAAAGTGATGCTTGCGAGTGGTGAAATGTATCACTTGCGAGTAGTGAAAAGTGACGCTTGCGAGTGGTGACAATGTATGACTTGCGAGTGGCTAATGGTTAAAGGTTTGATGTTTGATGATCGTGATGGCATGACATCGACAGTGTTACCAGTGATTGGAGCCTCGTGATTGGCCTCGCTAGCTAGGTAGCAGCATGGTGGCTTTGGTAAGTACGATAGTACCAATAGTAACGTTGTACTTACCGTTGTACTTCCCGAAGCCACTGTGTGTAAACTGTCCATTATCCAAACGTCTTGGGGGACATGCTTTTTAGATGAATAAAAAATGAAATTCCTATGGATGAGGAAAGTATTAGTAGTCGCGTTCGACCAAGAACACTGAATGAATTTACGATGCTACTCGATAGCTCAACGCTACTCGAGTCGATCAACGCTACATAAACATCCGGAGCAAGACCCGTTGGGCTTTGTACATCCATGGATATATCTCACTAATACATCCATGGTTCTACCGTAGCTCTGGAGACATGTCGAAAAACCCAGCATACACCCAGAGCTAGTTCTAGCCATGTCGTGTTAATGGCCAGCTTAGTTGCGAATTCACGTACATGTAACTTAATTGTCTTTTAATTTCTTGATGTCCAAAATTGTTGTCTTCCCAACTCCACAAACTCCACTCAAGTTTTACCGTGATCAAGTAGTCGATTGACAATTTGCACCAAGGCCCTCGTATCTCCCAAGTTTTATTCATTGTATACACTGCTTTGACTAATAAACTACGGCCAGTGTTTGGCGGTCTTACGATAAAGTTACTTCAAATCATAAAGTTTTTTCGTTCAACAACATCGCCGGTTAGTCTGTTGTCATCATTCCATTGTTTGCTATAAACTCTCCGTTTGTTACAAGACCACGAATATTTGTTTAAAAACCTTGTGGGGTTATACTTCCATGCTTACACGAACTCATGGGTAAAACTTGTCGGAACGCAAATGAACTCAAATGACCTATTTGATCACGTACGACCGCAGTTGAATTTCAGTCGAAGTTCTGTGTTGTCAGCGTCGATATAATTATTCATTTTTTTAATTTTTTTTTTTTTAAATCCAAGCTTCTTGTCTGAATAACCATAGAGAGTAAAAGGGTCTTCTGTCTATGGAATAATTACCGTTTCGGTTCCATGAAAGTTAGTGAAACAATATAAGAATTGCCATTCACGCCTCCAACCTCTAAAAAGCTACCGGCAGACAATAGTCAACTCTGCGACATTTTTTTAATGTTATTATGCCAATTTATAAAACAACTACGCTATTATTCCGGGTGATAACAAAGAAATGGTATAAAAGTTTGACTGTAGGGTGAGGAAGATCATTTCTCTCATTCTTTCCAACATGAATGTACCATGGAGAACCTCACCATTTCACAGCAGAAAGCTTGGGCAGTCCTTCAGTGCAAGGTAGCATCATTCCACAGTAAGACAAAGCTCGAAGTCACTGTAGTCACTAGCTATATCGATAAAGTTACGGGAAAGCAGCACTATTTAACCAGCGGGACCGATCTCCTGGCCAAGTCCCTGTTGGGGTTGATATGAGAGCTGTGAGAGCCACAGAATGCTAGACACGGTTTTATACTAGCAAGTGATACATTGTCACCACTCACAAGCGTCACTTTTCACTACTCGCAAGTGATACATTGTCACCATTCTCAAGCGTAACTTTTCACCACTCGCCAGTGGTGTATTTCGCCACTTGCTACTCGCAACTTTCACTCGCATCATGCATATTTTGTACCTTGTACCTGGATAATTTGAGCCCTGGAAGTGACCAAGCTTGTATTTATGGGAGTAGACAGATTAGCCCACATGAGTGAAGCCTAACAACACCATGAGGGTGAATGCAATACAGCACATGGCTGGAATTTAATCTTGTCTGCGGAACACTCCAAACCGCGAGATTTTTTGAGTCATTGAAAAGCCCAGCAAACATGCCAAATAAGAACAAAAAGGTATGTCAAGACAAACCATTGAAGGGAGAAAACCTACCTGCCAGCCTAACTAACTATACCTACCTACCCACTTCCCTCAATGCCTAACTACCTACTACTATCTAACGGCCTACCTATCTTATATCTATCTAACGGCCTACCCACCAATTATTTAATTACCAGCCTACCTACCTACCTACCTACCTACCTAATATTTAAATACCAGCCTACCTAATTCCCTACCTACCCACCTACCTACCTAATATTTAAATACCAGCCTACCTACCTACCTACCCACCTACCTACCTAATATTTAAATACCAGCCTACCTACCTACCTACCTAATATTTAAATACCAACCTACCTAATATTTAAATACCAGCCTACCTACCTCCCTACCAGACTACCTACCTACCTACCTACCTACCTACCTAATATTTAAATACCAGCCTACCTACCTACCTACCTACCTACCTACCTACCTACCTCCCTACCTAATATTTAAATACCAGCCTACTTACCTACCTACCTACCTAATATTTAAATACCAGCCTACCTACCTACCTACCTACCTACCTACCTAATATTTAAATACCAGCCTACCTACCTACCTAATATTTAAATACCAGCCTACCTACCTACCTAATATTTAAATACCAGCCTACCTACCTCCCTACCTACCTAATATTTAAATACCTGCCTACCTACCTACCTACAATTTAAATACCTGCCTACCTACCTACCTACCTACAATTTAAATACCTGCCTACCTACCTACCTACCTACCTACCTACCTACAATTTAAATACCAGCTTACCTACCTACCTACCTACCTACCTACTTTCCTACCTACCTACCTACAATTTAAATACCAGCCTACCTACCTACCTACCTACCTACCTACCTACCTACCTACCAACTTTCCTACCTACCTACCTACCTACCTACTTTCCTACCTACCTACCTACCTACCTACAATTTAAATACCAGCTTACCTACCTACCTATCTACCTACCTACTAACCCACCCACCTACCTACAATTTAAATACCAGCTTACCTACCTACCTACCTACCTACCTACAATTTAAATACCAGCTTACCTACCTACCTACCTACCTACCTACCTACCTACTAACCCACCCACCTACCTATAATTTAAATACCAACCTACCTACATATTTATCTTACACCTACCTACCTGTCGGTCTACCTACCTATCCACTACTTAAATACCTGCTTAATAAATAATTATTATTAAGTTTATCAATTTTTAGTTAAAGTGGACTTTAACTCAAACTTTCTATATATCTAAATCATGTGGAATGTGAATACTAAAGCGGACATCATAAAATAACAAAGTGATATTCCCCCCCCCCCCTCTCTCTCTCTCTCTCTCTCTATCTGTCATATCCTTTAAGAATGTTAGTGACCATGGATCTACACAGATTTCTGTCCTTTGCTGTTCTGAGAATTTTTAACTCTGCTACTTCTGTTTTAGGAATTCGTTCTTCCATCCATTTACTTTTAGCTTTTGAGGTATGTCATGCGTTGTCTTCCTCTACTGCAATTCCCATTTACATGACCAGTTAGCATTAATTCTTCTAATCCTTCTTTCCTCATAATGTGTCCTAAGAACTTGAGCTGTCCTTTTCTCTAATGGTTTTCATCAGTTTCTTCTGTGTGCCAGCTCTTCTTAAAACCTCCTCATTTGTTATGTGATCAGCCATGATATTTTCATCATTCTTCTGTAAAACCACATTTCTGTTGCCTGTAATTTATGCTCCACCAACCTTCAATTCAAACTTTGGGCTTTCACTTTTGCTTCCCACCATGCAATTGATTGACAATCCTTTTTTCTTGCTCCCCTCTTCAACTTTGTCTAACAGTTCTTGTAGTTTCTCTTGAGATTCAGAAACCAATACTGTGTCATCTGCATACCGTAAGTTGTTAACATTATGTCCACCAATTACAAAACCACTGTTTTCGTTTAATTCTCACAAATCATTTCACTATAAAGGTTGAAGAGGTCCGGGGAAAACAAACATCCTTGTCACACTCCTTTTTTGATCTCTGTAAACTCACTCATATCATACTTCTAAAACTCATTACAAGAAATGACTTGATTTAGATAACTGACCCTGAAGTACAATGTCAAGGTCAAAATCTGAAAAGACAGCTTGCTGATAATATGGGGCAGACACTCGAATGGAGTCTGTATGTATTTCAATTTTTGAGTTATAAGTAAATATTGATTTTTAACTACAACATCTCCATTGACAACATACTCCCCTCAAATAGATAATAGATTAATATAGTCTTCGTGTATTAATGCTTTTGAGTTAAATAGTAAATCACAATTGTTCACTAAAAAGACGGCTGTCATTGAGTAAAATGGGAGGGGGGGGGGTTCCACAACTATAACAAGCACACTAATTACTGGCTAACAGAAGAATTTAATCAAGGTGGCTGACTGACTGACTGACTGACTGACCGACTGTGTAGTTAGTCTGACAAGTATATATATACATGTCTGGCATGAATAGCTGATTCCAACCAAACTTAGGACAAATGTCACGTACATATACATATTACTTTGTTTTGTGACCTTGGCAAAAATGGTGGAATGGTGGACATGTTTGTCATTAAAATGTATTTTTCTCTACTGACTCTTTAAGCTTAATAGATAGTGACATCATTTGAGTGTCTACAATCTTATCATCCATGCATGATGAGCTTTTTATTGAAACCTTAAAAACTTCAGCTTGAAATGTATGCTTAGATGAAATTGAAATTATCCATAGTGTTCATGTATACCTCTGAATGAATGGACCGGCATAAACCAAATCATGCACAACTGTCAGATACTGTAGTCTAGTTATATACACAATAAGGACCTAATTAATGGCAGTAACATTTGTCTTTAAACATTCAGAATAGCAATAAGTAAGAAATTTGTTGGAAGTGTGAAAACTTGCATCATGTAGTTAGTTAATTAGTTTGTTAGTTTGTTAGTTTGTTAGCAAGTTAGTTTATTGATTAGTTCTTTAGTTAGGTAAATAACAAGCCTTCACATTCCAAATGTTTCTCCTTATTCCTCTGGGATATTTTTGAAAAATATGTCTTTTATATATTTAGATGAACCATTTATAGAGTGGTATACATATTTGTACTACAGTATCTGACAGTTGTGGCAGGTTTGGTCAAAACTGGTCCATGCATTCAGACATACACATGCATACTTCAAGAGAGCTCATCATGAATAATACGAGGATAGACATCCAAATGAGGTTTCTATCTATTATCTAAGCTTCCTGTGTAAGTGGGTGAAACATGTATTCCTCTGACTGTTGGCCACTCAATTGGTCATTATTGTGAAGGTAACAAAGCAAAGCAAAGTAATGT
This sequence comes from Glandiceps talaboti, assembly GCF_964340395.1. Classification (NCBI taxonomy): domain Eukaryota; kingdom Metazoa; phylum Hemichordata; class Enteropneusta; family Spengelidae; genus Glandiceps; species Glandiceps talaboti. The sequence goes on from NC_135568.1 coordinate 19,307,305, forward strand.
GCATATGTTGACTTCTATACCTGACATTTGTTCCAGGTTTGCATGAAAGTGGCCCATGCATGTTATTTGTGTACAAACCTGTTCTGAACTTTGTTTTGATATTTGACTTTGAGCACACAGGTCAAGGTGAAAATTCTGATACAAAGGCTTTTAAGAGCACACTTAAATACCACTAAGTGTCACTGCAATATGCAAAAGATAGCTTGATTTTGACAATGATCCTGAAGGTCAATGTCAAAGTCAAAGGCCAATACCTAAAAGGTAGGGATACACCTCACTGTATTGGAGTATACACACTTGACTATCTACTGTAATTTTCCAGTTTATACAGTAAATCATGATTTTATTTCTACAAATAAGATTCATTGTTCATTACAAGCATGGCCACCATTCACATAAAAGTTATTTCAACACCAAAAGTAATCTATGAATTATGTTTCTCTTATTTTGTTCATTATTTAGTTGTTTATTTATTTTCTTGTTCTGCATTACCACTAAACATCACTTTGAAAGAAATTGGCCATACATAAATGTGACAGACTGCATGCAATATACAAGAATAGATCGATACTGGCAACTGACCCAGAAGTTCAAGGTCAAGGTCAAAAGGTCACCTTCCTTACAAGAATGCTTGCAAATGATTATATTTGGTTAGACATTTGAGTACACTCTCTATGTATAGAAGTTTGAGTTAGGCAGTAATATATTGATTTGTTTACTCCCCATACGTACAGGAGTAATACAGCAAATATGAAACATGGAAGAACAATAAATCTGGCTAACATGAGGCTTAATTCAGAGAGAGACAAGAATCAAGGCTGGCTACAAGGCTCTTTGCCTGACACTGGGCAGAAATCAACGCATCACCAAAACGAATATTTTGTGTGCCATTGTAAGCAGGGTCATAATTTCCAGCAAAAAATAACAAATTCAGTTTTATCTGTCATTAAGGCAAAGAAAATTTGAAGACATCCAAGCTCTGACATTGGAAATACATGATTCAAGATTTCTAAGTGTATCATCGTAATTTGTAAGGGGGAAAGACAAATTAGAGTCATCGGCATAGAAAAACTGGGCAAACCAATCTCCAAGTTCAACAGAGTCATTATGATCGGGTAATGTATGAGTTTTTGTATGTCCATGAAGTCCAGTGAAGAGCTTTTTCTGAACTCCAGCAGTTTTCAACCAGGCCGGCATAGTAACTTTTCTTGGCAGCTTTAACTTTTTGCACATTTGTTTGAAGTTCTCTGTATATTTGGCATGCATTTCCAGTTCAGATTTTCTCCAGGCTCTCTCAGCTTTCATCCTTGCTTTCCTCGAAGATGGAATCAGTAATCAGTAATGTTAGGAACCAATCGTTTCCGCAGAGGAGCATGATAATCATGTGTATCATGAAGAATATGATAGAGTGAGTCAAGTTTGGGTGATAATCAACATTTTCCAGTGTTTGAGTACAACGGGAAATGAAGTCAGATGCAAATAATCAGCAGAGAAACCTTTGAAACATCTCATGCTTATACATTTTCGAGTGTCTCTGTAGAGGTAGGGGTGATTGATAGAAAGTGATTTGACATGGTGTAGACTGGTTCCACTTGAGCGTCAGCAACGGTAGTAGTACATGGGTGATAATATGATCAATGGTATAACCATTAGATTTGTTTGGCGGAGGATGGTAGACGACAACAAATATGACATACGACAATTGAGTTTTTATACGAACCTCCATAAGTTCTACAGACATGGAGAACAAGTCAACTGAATTAAGTACTCGTGAATAATGTTTCTGTAACAGTTGTTTTACGTTTAAGGCTTTGAGTGACAGGAATCTTGACAAGACACAACTGATACAGAATCAGTCGGTTGATAGTTCTTTAACAGATGATCGTTTCAATAGGATATGTTGCTTCAGTCTGCCGGCAGTACAGCCTCTCTTGGTATCCGGGGTCTTGCATATATTCAGATTCTTGAGTTTGTTCCATATTGGTATTCACTTTAGACAATAGAGATGCTGATGACATTCTTTCCAATGTTCATCAATGTGGCAGTGCTAAAGGTGGCAGCGCTATACAGTACTGAAGGCATGACTTGATAAAATGGTGGCCGTTATAATGAAGAGGCAGTGGCAATACGAACCAAATCCAAGATAATACACATATGGTGGAAGCAGAGACCGTCGCAGATGATGTGGCGTTAATACACATATGGTGGAAGCAGAGACCGTCGCAGATGATGTGGCGTGACTGCAGCACACAGCATAACTCATTTACATATTTACTGCAGAATAACAGACTAACAGAAGCCTATTGTAATAACCTCACTAATCACCTACCATTAATTGCTGCCTTTACTTTACTGATTACAGATTACTTCAAAATCTTTATTACCCACTTCCCTCCCAACAATGTTAAACCTTGATACCTCTGAGGTCTCAATGAGAATGTGTGCTGGGCTTCTGACTCTTAAAAAAATGTCGCGGTTCCGAGGGTTGCACAGAGAGAATCATTACCAGCCATGTGCTGTATCGCCCCCCTCATGGTGTTGCTAGGCTTACACTCGTCTGGCCAACCTGTCGACTCCCATAAATACAAGCTTGGTTACTTCCAGGGCTCAAATTATCCAGGTACAAGGTACAAAATATGCATGATGCGAGTGAAAGTTGCGAGTAGCAAGTGGCAAAATACACCACTTGCGAGTGGTGAAAAGTTAATTAATTCTGCCGGTGCAGGTAGATTTCAAAAATAGGGCTAATGGCATTGCAGCACAACTGTATTCGGCTGTTGCTATGGACATGGCCTTGGTGCTAGGGATATTTGCATTCATTTTTGGAATTTTCAGTAACTTGCCCACCCTTCCCACTTTTCATCATTGCAATATAAACCATCACTTAGCTGTTGCTATGGGTGCGGTCCTGTTGCTAGGCATATTTGCATACATTTTATGAACCTTTAGTCACTTAGGGGCGACATCGAAATCAAAAGCATCGTAATTACGCGTCGTAACGAGTAAAGACGAGTAGCTACTAGTAGTTACGATGTACTACGGTGAATATTCATAAGTCTCAACGCATATTCATGTACTTTAGGTTGTAGACAATAAAAAGTAAACACCTATTGTTCGTTATTCATAAGCCCAAACTACGACCATTTACGCGTAGTCTTCATCGTGAAAAAAAAAACGAAACAAAAAGATTTTCTTTCCTGTGCAAATCAGTTTCACGCTTACTTTTTTCAATGTTATTCATTAGATGCCTTCTATGGCATTCATACAGTCGGCTAGTCAACTAAGTGTTTCAGATATATTCAGATGTTTACCTAATATGTCTTGCCTAAAAATACCTTGAAGAAGAATTTTTATTCGAAACGTCGGATTTTACATCTATTTATTCGGACTGCCTCACAACTTCCTTATGCACTTCTCGGCTAGTCAACAAACATGTCGACCATTTTCGTCTGGCTGGTGAACGGTGCATTGATCATGTTAGATTCGAGTCGCAGGATTCGTCAGTTGAATTCGAACATTGTCCATAAAAACAAATTATAAACTAAAGCTTGTCTCGCATTAATATATCGTTTGATTTGATTGATTTAGAATTCACCTAAAAAACGTCATTTATATAACGAAATTTCGGGCTAGGAATAACTGAATACGTTCATCACTTGCGTCTCTATGTTTATCTACCGACATCATGCATCACGCCACGTGTTGCCGAACATTGCGATTTCTCAACTCAACCCCATCATTTAGGAATGTTACTGTACTGAGAAACACAAAAAATTAGTTGTTGTTTTAGAATATATAAAACAAATCCCGTTATTTGATGATATAAAAGTCAAAACTGCACTTCCGCAACCCGGAAATTCAACAGTATTTCTTGGCCCTACCATGGCCGTCAAGCATGAGCTTGTAAGTTGTACTGTTAGTTTGTTGACGTGCAAAAACCAAAAAGAAAGTCTAACTGCTTTGAAAGTCACACAATTGTACAATAATCTTCCTCAAAGATTTACTGTTAACCCAGGACTGTTACAATATTACGTCCATGCGTCCATCACAATAAATTTCGAATACATACCGTCATGTTCGTGAAAAAATTTACTGAATATTGAAACTTTGATTTCGTGCGTATCTTATAGTTTTTTTTTTATGAATATCGCCCATGAACTTGCACTCATAAAAACATGTACAGTACTAGTTTCATCAGCACATTACTGACTGGAGTACGTGGTTTTCTTTGACGATCAAAAATTATGACAAACTACGATCAACTACGATAGAAGACGATGTCATCATTGGAAACACGGAAGGTGAGAATCACTATTGTGTGTTGGCGATAAAAAATTATGCGTATCTACGCTCGTTATGACGCGTAATTACGATGTGTTTGATTTCGATGTCATCCCTTACCTACCCATCCCTGTTGTTATCTTTGTAATGTGCATCGTCATTTCACTGTTGCTAAGGGTGTGGTCAACATTAACTGCAGAATATCACCTCTAGCAACATTCCCACCAAGTTAGACTTATTTGCATATCGCTGTTAAGATCATCACATGATGAATACAGCTTCATCTACACATCCCCAGATGCATCCCATTAACTTTCAGCCCAAACTGCGCAGTAGCTTTGGAACTATCACTGATGGGATCATCTTGTCATGGACAAATTATTGTGAACACCTAAACACCTTTAAGAAAGTTCCCAGCAAATTTCAGACCTATACCTGTCTAGCAGTTTATGAGTTTAAGTTTTTTAACCCAAATCACACATCACTCGTAAGATCATTTTGATTTTTTAAGTTGTCCACACACACACACACACACACACACACACACACACACACACACACATACATAGACACAGACACACGCACGGTCAGACACTGCATCATGCCATAAGTACGACTGATCCTGAGTGTTTAGTTGAGCTAAAACCTGTACAAATCTCTTCAGAAAAGCACAGAACTCAGTCACCCAACTTATAACAGTGATGGAAAACATGATCATATTACACAAATCCTAATTAATGGTCTTCCCTTCAATATCTTGCTGTTTCATTGTTTGAGGAGTACTAGTGTATATGCCCTTCAGCTATAAAATTTCATGCTGCCAATTGGAGAGACAAATCACCAAAATCACTGTGTAATCAAGTTTATAGGTTAAATTTGTCTCGACATTATCAAGATAAATATCAATGAATATGTCACTACTTATTTCCATATGTTATTGTCATTTGTACAATACTAAAGAGCCAGAAATGATTTTTGAAGCTATTAGACTACCATGTATTCTTGATTTTCTTATATATAATTTAGTCTGTCAAATTGTTATTGTATTTATTGTAAAAGTTGTTATCACAAATGTATGTGATTGTCAAGTATGCATTTCTGATACTTGAATGTGTTTGTATGTTCAAAGTCAGGTTACATTCATTCATTTCAAACATCCATCCCATTGCAGATCAAAGTAAATGTGAACTAAATTGTTATGATATAATATTATAAAATAATATTTTTTTTCCTGAACATGTTTGCCACTGAATTTTATGAGTATTAAATTACATGAAGAATTGAAATACCAAGATATGTCATCTATCTATCTATCTATCTATCTATCTATCTATCTATCTATCTATCTATCTATCTATCAATAATGTGTGTGTATTTGAGGAGAACATTTATTTACAACTGTGTAGTTTTCTTTGAAATTATTGCAAGATACATTTGTTGTACATGTAGTTCATTTCTTGTTATATTAAGTATATGTTTAATCTCTGCCAGGAGATTGCTGAAATATTCTATGATTGAAGGCATGCCTATGTGTTTCATTTTGCAATCATTTTCTCATTTCAATTATATCAGTTCAGGTGTTGAGTGTGTTGAGATCTTAGTGCTTTGGATAATTTGCAATTGTTACATTAGCCAGAGTCAACAGTCCAAACAACAATTGGAATTTCAAGGTAAAGAATATTATGGGATAATAGGACCAGGAACATGTTGATGTTGACAAACCATATAGCTACACAAAGAATCTACTCAAAACTAATGATGATCTGTGTATGGATAATTGTCATACATGTATTAGACTTGCTAACACACTATACCAGGAGGTCATTGCTAGATTGAAGGGTCTATAAGCTATAACACATTTCATACACTTTGAAGGAGTTATTACATGTATGTTGTCACAAAATAGCGCCAATGGTATTGTAGCACAACTGTACATTAAAAAAAAATACATGATCATCAATGCTTGGTATAGGTGTTCATTTGCTGAATGATTATCCAGTTGCCTATCCAGCCCTGTTGTTATCTTTGCAATATATGCAATCATTTGGCTGTTTCTATGGGTGTGGACATGTTGCTAGACATATTTGCACACATTTTTAAATGTTCATTCACTTGGCATGGTCTTGTTGCTAGGTATATTTGCATACATTTTTTGAATGTTTACTCACTTGTCTATTAATCCCTGTTATCTTTGCACTATGCATAATCATTTGGCTGTTGCTATGGGTGTGATCTTGTTCCTTGGCAAATGTACATACATTTTTTTGAATATTTATTCACTTGAACATTAATCCCTGTTATCTTTGCAATATATGCAATAATTTGGCTGTTTCTAAGGGTGTGGTCTTGTTGCTAGGCATATTTCCATACACTTTTTCCAAACTTTGTCTACTTGTTTAAGAATCCCTGTAGTTATCTTTGTGAAACACACAATCTTTTGCCTGCTGCTATGGGCATACTCATGGTTGCTAGGGATATTTGCATACATTTTTGAATGTTTACTCACCAACCAGATGATGTTATTTAAGCAAAATATTCTGGAATTGGTTGTTGGTTAAGGTACACGGGGAAGAATCGCCTTGACTATTTACGACGTAATCCGACACAGCACGAAGTGTTTTGGACTTTGAACTTATTTGCATATGTCAAATTGTCCATGCTCACGTCCCACCACGGCCAGTCAAAGAGGAGGAACATTATAGTCCAATATTCATGCTCCTTTACCAAAATATACTCAAGAATTGTCATTCCTGACAAAAAAAATTCTTAAATACTGCACTAATGTTTCAAAATACCCGCGATGTCACAACCAATGCACTATCGGGCGATCCGTTATGCAGAGACCTACTTCCGCATTCCACTCCATTATCATGGCGCCACCCGTAACATCTCATGAATATTTATTAAAAACGTCATCTTCGGCTTCGTTCGGCAAGATTTTTTTACGTTCGGACTAATCCTTTGACCCAACTTTGCGTGTTAGCGGGAAGTACCCGGATGATAACGTAGTTCTATGGTAATTCTTCAGACTCTGACCTATCGATGTTTGGCACTCGCTTTTCAATCGGATCACTCGTTACAGATTTACGTGATTTCGCCTGGGACTTGAAAATGACATCGTTTGGACTCAAAAATGCACCATTTTCATAGTTTTTACTAAGAATTAATTGGAAATTAACCTAGTTTCTATAAAACATCGATAGAGTATGTTGTTTTGAATGTGTCTAGGTCATAGTTCAGGGTGTACGGCAAATACATTTACAGGAAACGCTCGCCGAAATTTTCACCGATTTTTTCCCAAAATCTTGACCAAATTTGACGTTTTTGTAAAGAAAATCGCTTCTACCAAGCAATTATTTTTTCATACATCGATTCACTAGGTATTTTTAAGTCTGTATTCGAAGTTTCATGAAAATTAAACAGCAAATTTCCATATGAGTGGCATGTGAACTCAACAATGTATGTTAGTAATTGTTACAGATCTAAGGGCCTGCAATCGGCAGCGGTTCTTCCCCGTCTACCTTAAGGTGTGGTCATGTTCGCTAGGGCCAACTGCGTCAAAAATTTTAAAACCAAATCTGCAGAATAACACCTCTGGAAACATGGTACCAAATTTCTGTTTCATTTTTGACCAAAATTCCCATTTTCACACCTACTTTGCATATCACTGATGAGATCATTGTACACTTAATAATTCATCATCTATCCCCCCCCCCCCCCTCCATGCATCCCCATCAAATTTCATCCCAATCTGCTAAGTAGTTTTGGAATTAAAGTTTTTTTGACCAAAAATCACATTTTTTGACACAAATCACACATCGGTGGTAAGATCATTTTGATTTCAACATTTTCCCAACTAGACACCCAAGGTAATATACCAACCAAACATCATGGCAATTTTTTCTGCAGTGTTTTACTTTGAGTTATTTACACACACACACACACACACACACACACACACACACACACCTTATCAGTTCAGGTGTGCTAAAAAGGAATAATTGTTTAAAAAGCTAATTGTTGTTTCTGTTCTATAACAGATGAGACGAGACAACAGATTTTAAAACCAGCATGATTGCTAGATTTGAAAGGCAATGATTATTCTCTGGTCTAGTTCTGAATTAGCAATTCTGGCCACTTGAATCAAAGTTTTAGCTGTTCATAATTCTCTGTATACTTGGTATGCAAGTAATTTACAGTCATGAGTCATCTGTGCTTAGAATAAGTCAAAGTTTTTATCTAAATAGTTTCATTGCAGATTATATATATATATATATATATATATATATATATATATATATATATATATATATATATATATATATATATATATATATATATATATATATATATATAATATGGGTACGTTCCAACTCTATTACCTCTGGTATAATCATATATGTAATGACTACGGTACTCATTTTGTACATGTTCACATGCATTTCCAAAGAATACAGTCAAATAGGGTTACTTTGACAGATAAACATATCTAGCTGTTCATGACAATATGAAATACTATTTGTACAGTAACTTTATTTTAGCTGTTCATGACAATATGAAATACTATTTGTACAGTAACTTTATTTTAGCTGTTTATGACAATATGAAATACTATTTGTACAGTAACTTTATTTTAGCTGTTTATGACAATATGAAATACTATTTATACAGTAACTTTATTTTAGCTGTTTATGACAATATGAAATACTATTTATACAGTAACTTTATTTTAGCTGTTTATGAGATTATGAAATACTATTTATACAGTAACTTTATTTTAGCTGTTTATGACAATATGAAATACTATTTGTACAGTAACTTTATTTTAGCTGTTTATGACAATATGAAATACTATTTATACAGTAACTTTATTTTAGCTGTTTATGACAATATGAAATACTATTTATACAGTAACTTTATTTTAGCTGTTTATGGCATGGAATACTATTTGTACAGTAACTTTATTTTAGCTGTTTATGACAATATGAAAAACTATTTATACAGTAACTTTATTTTAGCTGTTCATGACAATATGAAATACTATTTATACAGTAACTTTATTTTAGCTGTTTATGACATGGAATACTATTTATACAGTAACTTTATTTTAGCTGTTTATGACAATATGAAATACTATTTATACAGTAACTTTATTTTAGCTGTTCATGACAATATGAAATACTATTTATACAGTAACTTTATTTTAGCTGTTTATGACATGGAATACTATTTATACAGTAACTTTATTTTAGCTGTTTATGACAATATGAAATACTATTTATACAGTAACTTTATTTTAGCTGTTCATGACAATATGAAATACTATTTGTACAGTAACTTTATTTTAGCTGTTTATGACAATATGAAATACTATTTATACAGTAACTTTATTTTAGCTGTTTATGACAATATGAAATACTATTTGTACAGTAACTTTATTTTAGCTGTTTATGACAATATGAAATACTATTTATACAGTAACTTTATTTTAGCTGTTTATGACAATATGAAATACTATTTATACAGTAACTTTATTTTAGCTGTTTATGACAATATGAAATACTATTTGTACAGTAACTTTATTTTAGCTGTTTATGACAATATGAAATACTATTTATACAGTAACTTTATTTTAGCTGTTTATGACAATATGAAATACTATTTATACAGTAACTTTATTTTAGCTGTTTATGACAATATGAAATACTATTTATACAGTAACTTTATTTTAGCTGTTTATGACAATATGAAATACTATTTATACAGTAACTTTATTTTAGCTGTTTATGACATTATGAAATACTATTTGTACAGTAACTTTATTTTAGCTGTTTATGATATTATGAAATACTATTTATACAGTAACTTTATTTTAGCTGTTTATGACATTATGAAATACTATTTGTACAGTAACTTTATTTTAGCTGTTTATGACAATATGAAATACTATTTATACAGTAACTTTATTTTAGCTGTTTATGACAATATGAAATACTATTTATACAGTAACTTTATTTTAGCTGTTTATGACAATATGAAATACTATTTATACAGTAACTTTATTTTAGCTGTTTATGACAATATGAAATACTATTTATACAGTAACTTTATTTTAGCTGTTTATGACAATATGAAATACTATTTATACAGTAACTTTATTTTAGCTGTTTATGACAATATGAAATACTATTTATACAGTAACTTTATTTTAGCTGTTTATGACATTATGAAATACTATTTGTACAGTAACTTTATTTTAGCTGTTTATGACAATATGAAATACTTTTTATACAGTAACTTTATTTTAGCTGTTTATGACAATATGAAATACTATTTATACAGTAACTTTATTTTAGCTGTTTATGACATTATGAAATACTATTTATACAGTAACTTTATTTTAGCTGTTTATGACAACATGAAATACTATTTATACATTAACTTTATTTTAGTATCAAAATCTGTTTATTCTTCTGACTTGTATAGCAATAACATTTCAAACAATTGAAGACATAGTCCCAAAGATATTAAGTCCCCAACTTGTGTGTTTATGGCAAAGTTATTCAGTTAATTAACTTGGGTACAAATTTTAATGTTAATGAGATTTCCCTTCAAATCTGAGATGCCTGCATTCCACTCACTGACCATTGGAGAGCCTGATATGTTTTGTTTTGTTTTCGCTTTAGAAATATTATCAGTCGTTACAGCATTTTAGATTATCAACTGTCATTTTTATGTAGTTAAGTATATTGTTTTGTAAAATTTGAACATGAATAGAATATTGTTTTCGTGACTTTCACATAATCTGTTCCATGTGTGCTACCTCAACTTTTGGTAAATTCACCTCTGTATGATTTACACAATCATGGTCACTATATTTAAAAATTTGGATTTCTTGAACTTTCACTTCATATATTTCTTGTTTTTGTTAGATTTTTGTTGTTTCAAGGCATAATTCCATGACAAATGGCAGATTGAAATCACTATAGTTCACACTTGCAATAATCGTTTAGACTACATACCGGTACATGCCAATCAGGGCAAAAATGACATCAAAGTTCATATAATTACTATATTTATCTATAGTTTGAGCAAAAATATAATATTGTCACTATCCACACTCTTTTGGTAGTTTTGGTATAATTTTTTGCTCTTTCTCTTTTTCAGGATTTGATACTGTAAGAGGCTGTGATCCCATTGTTATGACTTGCTCAGAACACAAAAAAAAAACCCATAATAAACCCATTCTCCACACAAAAACAAAAAAATAGATCAGTGAGTCTACATTGCCTGTCAGTAGTCATATGAAACAAATTACAATCAATAAAAATTAAACTGAAGAGTCTTATATTTTACAACCCTTATGGATGCTATCAGGTACTGTACCAATATATTCACAGCAATAGAACCCACACGTGTATGCACACTGTGTACATCCAAGTCTAAGTAATTTCCTAACTACACATCAAATTTGAATCTGTACGATTTATGGTTCAAATAAGGTCAAGATGCCACTTTTGGTACAGATAATGAATAGAAGTCATCACAGTTACCTATCCATCCAGCCCTGTTGTTACATTTGCAATATACACAATCATTTAACTGTTGGTATGGGAGTGGTCATGTTGCTAGACATATTTGCATACATTTTTTGAATGTTCATTCATCTGCCTATGAATCTCTGATAATATCTTTGCAATACATGTGATCATTTGACTGTTGCTATAGGCGTGCTCTTGCTGTTTAATAGTCCCATTTACATACATGTTTTGAATGTTTATTTATTTATGTATTTAACCATAATCTGCATATCACTCATGGCATCATCATGTGATTAATATTCACTGATCTGTACATTCCAAGAAACATCCCTGTGAAATTACAGACAAATCAGCAAAGTCCTTTCGGAATTAAAGATTTTTGACCAAATAGTTCATATTTGTATACCTAATTTGCATATCACTATTAGGAGCATCATATAATGAAATTCTTTTTACTATAAACCCCTCGAAGAAAGTTCCCACCCAATTTCAGACTGATCTGCCCCCAGTAGGTTTACATTTTAATTTTTTCTAACCAAAAAAAACCCACATTTTTTTACCCAAATCATACACCTGTGAGGCAATCATTTTCCTTTGAACAATTTCCAAACTAGACACCACACGCTATATAAACTGTTGTAAGTTCACAACAGAACGAGTCAAGGTTCTCATCATGACTTTTCCAATCTTGCATTAATTTGCGACTTTTGTTGTTGATTTGTGTTTGTGGAATTATGCCACAAACGTGGACTTGCTACATTATGTTAAGTACCCCAAATTTGTAGTGGAATTATGAAAACTTAAACCTGAAGTTCATCAAACATTATCAGAAGTTACTTCATTCAAAGCGTTTTGTGTAATATTGCAATTGGATATTTCATTGTTGACTGTTTTGACAATTAGCTCAAAGACAAATTGCAACATTTATTGTAATAATATGATTCTAAAAATATAAGCTGTAGGTGTGCATACTGACAGGAACAGTCTAGAGTCAAATGATTATAATTAATATTAAGTTTTGAATTTATGAAATTATTTTAAGATCAAATAGATTACTTTATTATATTCATCTTTATAGGTGGTAGACTTGGTACATAATGCTGTAGGTCATCATAGCTGATAGATGATGATACTTTTCTTACAATGGAGAAGAAGTCACAATGGAAAATTGTTGACCCCATAACTTATAAGGCGCAACTTACCATTGTTGAATTTTACCATTATTCTATTTTCTGTAAATCATTCATTTATTGTACTTGTGTCTTCAGAACTTGTTGGCATTTTTAAAGTGATATTTCATAAATTGTTGATGTGTAATGAAACTCATATTTGTCATTTACATGTATGTTACTGATTGCACATATAAATCTGAACCGATGACTTTCAGAAAAACAGGTTTAGCTCTTCAACATATTTAGCTCTTTTAATGGCAGTATCCTATACCCTTAGTGATGGTGATTGTAAGCCACACCACTACACATATTCTTTGAGTATCGATTGTATGGAGCACTTATTGTCCCCAAAAAACACAAATTCATGGACAGCAAGAGGTAGTTACTAGACAGTCACAATGTATACATACATTATAGACATGAGGCACACACGATGTGTTTCCCTTCATCATTGTAAAGAAACCACACTTCCCAGTAAATTGTGAATGTTATACTCAATTGGTGGCAAATAAAATGTAGTATATTATTGCCAGTCAAAGTATTATAAATTAATTTCCTGTGAACTGTTTTTCCAATACATGTTTTTTGATGCAGGATTACACAATAAGGATTTTTGAAAGCCTCAGATGCAAAATAGTCCAGGATGAAGTTTTGGTAATGTAACTTCAGTTTGAGCACTGTTGACGTAAGAAGAGATTTGTTTTGGCCATAAACGGGGAAATAACTGATATGCATATAATATCATACACGTTGTCAAATTGTCTGAGTATATATGAATTGGTTTAATTCTAAGACAGGTCGGGCTGGGAACACAATTTTGTCAGCAGAGTGGTTGTCTAATGATATATTCACTGCATACTTGAACACCAGGTGTTCTGTAACCTGGTACATCCACCTATAAACCATGGTCTATTTCTCAAAGTTTTATCCACTTGCCTACTCAACCCTGTCATTTTGACTGAATAGAGTCATCATGTTCACAAATTTAACTCTCCATGCTATGTCAAAAGACCAGAAGTTTTTTTAAATCATGTTTTATCAACCAAAAAATGTTGCACTCCATTGCCATGATTAACAAAGTACCACCAAAGCTTTTAAAAAAGGGTGGAAAAATGTGAATTATGATGTTTTTCGCGTATTTGTAGTGTTTTGAAAGAACTAAACAACACCTCAAATGTATTTGGCATTCTGACATTGTAAGACCCTCTAGTAAATGTTTAGATTATCAATATGGCACACTCGAGATTATATAGTGTAGAAAACCATTCACACATGAGATGTGTCAAACCTCTACCAGAATGGGATGATATATAACTAGGCTAGGTAGTCGAAAAACAATAGATACTAACTACACTGTGTCGATTTCATCAGTGATGATTGCATGCCACAATGCTACGCTGAACACTCAAAGAAATTGATATCAACAGACATTGTTAACAAACAAATTTACCACCACACAGAAACTTGAATCGATTGGTATATCACTACTGCACAGTAGTACACACATCTTCGGCACAACTCGTTGGAGAACATATCGTGTGATTGTAAGTTGGCGACTGCTGTCGCAACAAGTCTAGGCCAATTGTTTTTGGCAAATACAGTTAGATTTCGTAAATAGGACAAGATTAGATACATCATCAAACAGCTTTAGCCATTCATATTTTCAGAGGGTATGGATAGCAAATCATTGAAAATCTATTTTGAACATGAGAAATCATGTACTTGTTAGTACAGTGAGGTCAATGGAAGTACCATACTTAGATTGACTCTCGTAGTTTTGACTTGCAATTGTGAAGTTAGTTTGTAGCCAATTTACCAAATACCATAAAAAAACGACAAATATGTCCTCAAAAAACCGACTAATGTGTCTCGCAAGGTCATGATCATACAAAATTGTATAGATTTGACTTATGCGAATATTCTATGAATGATATGAAATATTAAAATGATTACAGATCATAAACTTTTGTCTAATGAGCGTCTCTATGTAACATAATACTATGCTACAAAAAAAAGTAAAGTGAAGTATTTCAGAATGTTACATAGATAAACTTACACATCTCTGAACCTATAGAACACATCCTAACCTGGATATGAGCAGCCACACTCTGTACTTCTTGACTTCTTTCAACTTGTATGGCGGTAGTCATTTCATTAATTTCTGTCAGTCTGGTCTTGTTGGCTGCCAAGAGATCACCAGCTTCACGTCTCAGCATGTGTTGAGTCCATGAATCTTCCAGACAACGTTTTCTTTTATTGGCTATCTCCAGCAAATGTGTGTATCTAAACAGAAATTAAACACATTTTAGCACTTTACTTTAGCCAATTTGATAACGTTACAGGTGTGTCGAATGGATAGTACAATGTATATAGTGCTTCATCACAAACTTGTCAAAAAATCTTTTTTGAGGTCAGTAAACTTACTTAGGTTTGCCTGCAACATTCTATACATCATTGTCAAGCTGGGAAGTAGGTCAAATGTCCCAGAATTCCATAGCTGTTTTACCAGGGTTCCCTATCAAACTATAGTCAATGTTACAAAGGTTCAAAAATCTTTGCTAAAATGCTGCATCTAAAATGTAAATTTCATGACTTTCTTCCATCAACATTGTGCAACTTCTCTGTAAGAAACCCATGGTGATAATTATAGTAACTTACTGATCTTCGATCTGTCTCTGTCTCTGTCTCTGTCTGTTGGCAATACTATTGACTTCATCAGCCAAGTTACCCTGGGATGAGGACTGCACTGAATCTATCTTCTCAGTTGCTGGTACAAAACCTTGATCATTTACTTCAACGTTCCACTGGTCCTATCAACATAAACATATAAAATATCTTATGGGTTTCTTGCTGACAGAAACACCAGAGTATCATTTGTAAACTTATATATAATTCCCAAATATTTTTCTTCGTTCAGCCAAGGAAAATACAAGTAACCTAAGGGGCCTTTGTCATGATGAGTCACTTGAGGAGTGACTACCCTTAGAGGTCACGAATAGTTTCCGGCTGAATGAAGAAATATGTTGGGAATAATGATTCTACAATGAAGTACCATATCCAGTAAGATTGGGGAAAGTAAGGGCAATTTTTAACACAACAGAACCGATGACACAGACACATGTTGTCTTGACATAGAATGACCATATAATCCATATTTTTGGTTTAGTTTGGTTCATGCATGGTATAATTTATTCTTACATGAATGCTAAATAAACAATTTAAATTGTGAAATTTAGATTTGATTCAAAGTTCTCTTCTCATATTATTCCAGTCCAGTCAGATGCTTCTATTACAGAACGATCTGGACCCCAATACTCAGCAGTAACAGTGAGAGGGCCACAACAGCAACAATCTTCTAAAGACATTTTATCCCTACGTCATCACAAGATCATGTGACCAGGGACTAAAGAGTCTTAAACTTAAATCTTATGAAAATACAGAATTTATCCAGAGTTTTATATCATGCTCAAACTTTATAACTATATTCCCAATCGTTAAAATCCCTGCTTTACAAAATTTCATTCATTTATGTAGAATTCAAACAGTGGCCATTTGAATGAGAAATGGATTTGAAATTTATAATATAATTTTATCATGGCTTCATACTTGAAAAGTCAAAGTGAAACAACTTAGGTGGATTCTGTGTTTGTAATTCAATATACTGCAAATATCTATTTAAAAAAACGTGTCACAAAGTTTGTTATTGTACGTACAATATCAAACATTTTTCATACTTACCGGTCTTTTGCCATTTATTGAGTTACAAACAAGGACTTGGCATATGTTGTTTCATACTGATTTTTCAAGTAGGAAGCCATGATAAAATTGTTTTATAAATTAAAAATCCAAAACAAATACCCCAATTCTCATCCATATGGCCACTTTAAGACCCAACTCAATTAATCATAGCATAGAACACATCCTAACCTGGATATGAGCAGCTACACTCTGTACTTCTTGACTCCTTTCAACTTGGATGGCGGTAGTCATTTCATTAATTTCTGTCAGTCTGGTCTTGTTGGCTGCCAAGAGATCACCAGCTTCACGTCTCAGCATGTGTTGAGTCAATGAATCTTCCAGACAACGTTTTCTTTTATTGGCTATCTCCAGCAAATGTGTGTATCTAAACAGAAATTAAACACATTTTAGCACTTTACTTTAGCCAATTTGATAACGTTACAGGTGTGTCAAATGGATAGTATATAGTGCTTCATCATAAACTTGTCAAAAAATCTTTTTTGAGGTCAGTAAACTTACTTAGGTTTGCCTGCAACATTCTATACATCATTGTCAAGCTGGGAAGTAGGTCAAATGTCCCAGAATTCCATAGCTGTTTTACCAGGGTTCCCTATCAAACTATAGTCAATGTTACAAAGGTTCAAAAACCTTTGCTAAAATGCTGCATCTAAAATGTAAATTTCATGACTTTCTTCCATCAACATTGTGCAACTTCTCTGTAAGAAACCCATGGTGATAATTATAGTAACTTACTGATCTTCGATCTGTCTCTGTCTCTGTCTCTGTATGTTGGCAATACTATTGACTTCATCAGCCAAGTTACCCTGGGATGAGGACTGCACTGAATCTATCTTCTCAGTTGCTGGTACAAAACCTTGATCATTTACTTCAACGTTCCACTGGTCCTATCACCATAAACATATAAAATATCTTATTATGGGTTTCTTGCTGACAGAAACACCAGTCTCTTCTTTGTAAACTTAGATATAATTCCCAAATATTTTTCTTCGTTCAGACAAGGAAAATACGAGTAACCTAAGGGGCCCTTGTCATGATGAGTCACTTGAGGAATGACAATGCTTAGAGGCCACGAATAGTTTACAGCTGAATGAAGAAAAGTGTTGGTAATGTACTATTGCCAGTAAGATTGGGGAAAGTAAGGGCAATTTTGAACACAACAGAACCAATGACACAGACACTTGTTGTCTTGACATAGAATGACCAGAGTATATATTCCATATTTTTGGTTCAGTTTGGTTCTTGCATGGTATAATTTATTCTTACATGAATGCTAAATAAACAATTTAAATTGTGAAATTTAGATTTGATTCAAAGTTCTCTTCTCATATTATTCCAGTCCAGTCAGATGCTTCTATCACAGAACAATTGTAAACACAGCTGATGGCAGAATTTGCCTAAAATTATGTAATCACAGAATTTCATGTATATTTATCAATACATAAGGTCATCAGACTTTACATACTGGTAGGTATTTGTACATACTTGAGACAAACTATTTCCCCCAACATTTCAAACTTCTAGATGGCATTACATGTCCAAGTTAGGGCATTTTAACTTAAATATCTTACAGTATTAACACCTTATAGACAGGTAACTTGTACAGTTTTTACGTATATTGTTTATACAGTCATGTAGTTTTAATGTGACTTGTCTTTGACACCGTGGACAGGGGGTGCTTTCAAGATCTAAAAAACATTCTCGATGAAGACGAGCTCCATATGGTATCAATACTGTTGAAGGATGTATTGCAACTACAAGTTTGATGCGGAGTACTACAGAAACATTTATCACGAATGTAGGAGCTCCTCAAGGAGACTGTCTGAGCCCGGTACTCTTTACACTATACCTGGCAAAGGCACTTGCAGACGATAAAACCCACTTATACAAGCAAAACACCGACATTACAAGATCATTCACACAACGAAATTACCATAGACCAACAATATCCAGATGTGAAATATCTGCCTTAATTAGACAAGAAGCACCAAAGAAATTGAAACAAAAAAACCAATGCATATTTACTATATGGTGCAAGGTCATGATCATTTAAAATTGTATAATTTTGACTTATGTGAATATTCTATGAATACGATATGAAATTTTTAAAATTACTACAGATCATAAACTTTTGT
The DNA here is from genome assembly GCF_964340395.1 of Glandiceps talaboti. Classification (NCBI taxonomy): domain Eukaryota; kingdom Metazoa; phylum Hemichordata; class Enteropneusta; family Spengelidae; genus Glandiceps; species Glandiceps talaboti. Next base: position 19,326,190 of record NC_135568.1, read on the forward strand.
CTAATGAGCATCTCTCTGTAATATAATACCATGCTACAAAAAAAGTAAAGTGATGAAGTATTTCAGAATGTTACATAGATAAACTTACACTTCTCTGAACATTAGAGAAAGCGCCATCTGACTCTCGATGGGTTTTGTTTTTCTCACTAATCGAATCTTTCGTTTCATCGCCATCTCTGAAATAGCCAAAAAAAGAACACTATTCAGTTAAAGTTGAGTAGTGGGCATGAATAACAGAGCTATAACTGTGTTCCTGTATAAACTATGAATAAATGGAGTTGAGGTCACTTTCTATTCTTACCTGCTTTACTACAATATTTTCCCAAATTATACCTAGACACATAGTAAAAAAACATTATAATTCTCTCCGATGCTAAAGTATGACCAATTGAGAACTTCCCAACCTCGAAAATCCGAGGTTAGTTAATATGCTAAGCTGTTAGAAATGTGTTAATTGGCCTCATCATCTATATCAACAGAAATAAAGAAGTGTCGGGTATTTGCATAATCTTCTTTTCCATCTTTTCATTGTATGCATGGTGCGCTCAGACCACTATAGAAAGAGGTTGTCTTGCTGCTAGACGTTCGGGCTTCTCCCGACGAAGTTCGCTGTGACGGCGAACGCCCATCCTTGTCGTATTGTAAATTCGGAATAACACCTGAGGTCTAGCAGCTAGACTAGGACATGAGTAGCTGTGGCCAGATTCTTAGGAAGTATTTATATAGTAGGAGCACAGAAACTTCAAAGGCTTATTTATTCTTTATTGTTTAGTATAATGTCGTAGCGTTATTTTACAAATTGTGACGCGAACTTGGCCGCTTTATAATGAACACGCAGGACAATAGCCACCTTAGCTCTGAAATATGATTTGAGAACTCTCTGTCAGCAGTTGTGTCGCAGTTCTCTGAGTGCACATTTCCAAACTTTGACCCGTCTTTTTTACACCTGACCCCATGAAGACGCGACATTACACAAATATCCATTATCGGATAAAATCTGATTTTAGACTCTAGGTTAGATGCTTGCTCTGATTCACTTTTTATGATATTATCCTATAAAAAGTACTCTGTACGTGCGAAGAGTAATATTAGAGTCTAAAATTCGATTTTGTTGGCGTCTGTCAAATCGCTACCTAATCTTGCTGCTAGATGTTCGTGCTTTCTTTCGATACCAATTACTATAAGCGAACGAAGTTCGCAGTTAGGGCTTGCCTTGGATGTTCCATCCTCGATAGCGATGTTCGGTCGTGTGTCGTATTGTATCGGAAGAACATCCGAGGTCTAGCAGATAGACTAATCGCTACCATGAAAAGAGGCCAAAGGTTTGCGTGATGTTGAAAATAAAACATCCATATGATTATTATATTGAAACGGCTTAGTGAATACACACAACTAGCACTATAAACGGAGATGTGTTCCAACTCAGACTCAGACCACTAATGAATATTTTCAGTGATCTGAGGTTACACAGACAAGGAACACAAAATTGCAGTCCCGTGCTTTTAAGTTTTATAATGTTTTGCACTCGCAAATCCGTGATCAAAGAATGTGCACTTGCTATTGGATCCAGGATGAATAAAGTTTAAACGTTGTAAACCTTTCTCGAATATATTCTGACAGTGATGTTGAATTTGAGGGAAAATTCTGTTTGACAATAGAATAGACTAGCCAAGATTACTGACTACATAGCTCTTCAATGTAAGTGTGAGCAGTGAAGTGAAAACAGCTAGTGTACTTCCCGTTTCTCGGACAAGGCAACATTATATCGCCCTTCACATGCTATTGTTTGTAATTGATAAAACAAAAGGCGTTCTATGGAATATCATATCCCTTCGTCGCTAAAATTAACAGAGACGAGAAAATGACGGAAATGCAAGTTATCGAACATTCAGGACAAACACCTTTTTCAGTTAGAAAAACTTCCCTTTTTGAAATGGAGATTAGTCCCCAGCATCATTTTCACAAACCTGCAAAGAGGCCTTGATTGACACAACATTGTACAGTCATGGACACAGTCTATCTGAGAGACATTCCTTACTGTTCACAAATACAGACATTTCTACTAGGCTACATCCATTTCGTAGGGTCTATGATCCATCTCAGACCGGTTGACCACTAGTGGTCTGAGGGTCATTGTCGCCCTGCTTGCATACGGAGTAAGTCGCCTACAAAGAGACAGTTGTGAAACCTGGGCTTACCTGAAATGCTAGTATAGTAGTATATTATAACTAAAGATTTAACGCATCTGTGTTCAAATATCAGCAATAAATCGACTATTTAGTAATTTTACCTCGCCTTGGCTACAAAAGTACTAGTCCCAGTCCGGAGGACCAGAAATCCCGAAATCACAAGTTCAATCGTAAAATTTATGCCCAAGCGGACGCCCGATCAAATGTGGCGGAGTTTGTAAGGCGGGACTTTGAAATCAGTCGGAACTGGAAAAGTTCCGATTTCGACACCTTTTGTGATCGTACCAGCGACTACTATCGTCAAAAAGATGTAAAATGAGTACATATTCGACCGATTGCTAATATTTGATAGCTTTATAAAAAAAATTATATGTAATTATTTTGTTATTGGTGCGAAAGTATTTTGTTTTCGCACTCGCTATAGGACGGTTACTTTTCGTAGGACGGTGTTGAGCGAAACGCGTGCACCGTCTGCAAGCAGGACTGTGAGCCATGGTACAACATCTGAGCACAGACAAGGAACACAGTTTCTTGTCTGTGATGTGAGGTACAACTACTGACCATTATCGGATTGAGAGGTGTCAACGAGTTCCAGCAAGATGCTTAGTTTAGACAAACAAGTTTTATTTACACATAGCCCCAAAGCATAGGCTGGTGGCGTTATTCACCATATGGGTACAGGTGTAAGAAGGTGCTAAAAGGTGTTACTTTTAGCATCGGCAGAATTGTAATGACTACACGACCAATTTCATAATAGTACATAATATGTAACAGAAAAAAAACTAATTACTTTCATATATAATATTCCCTGATCTTTCCATCTACAAAGCTGCAGAATTTTCTGTCATACCAAATATGCAATAGGAGTCATTACCAATTATTATCATCCTCCAATGAATGCATCCGTAGCCCCCCCCCCCCCCCCCCCCCCTTCCCCCTCCACTCAAACACACACACATGATCTAGTTATTTCTCACCTAAAGAACCTGTGTACATCATGAGTACTGCCAAGACTGGTACTACATTCATCAGCCACTTGTTCCAAAGCTGTCCAACGGAAATTTAAATCCTGTATATCAAATTTCAAAACATACACAACAGATTAGCAAGTGTTTTTTCAATGATTGTTATACATATACTAAATTGTCCTAATTCAACATAAAACACCAAATCACACTAGTTGTGCTAAAAAATGAAACGATAAAATGGAATGGAATGCCCACTAGTCAGCATACATGACATAACTTAACATAAGAAATGTACATGAATGACATTACCTTGTTAGCACTATTGACGAGATTCAGGACATAACCTTTCTTCATGGACGCCTCGCGAGGACTCTTCTCGACATAATCGTTCACGGCAAGAACACATTCCTTGCCTACCAGTACATCATTACCAATGGGGGCTTCTTGTTGCTGTACCATAAACAATATAGTAAGAATTTAGCAATGTGCTAACATATTTACAAACCTAATATTCTGGGAAATACTATATATACATGTACATACAAAATTCAAGTCCTGTATATCAAATTTCAAAACATACACAACAGATTAGCAAGTGTTTTTTCAATTGTTATACATATACTGAATTGTCCTAATTCAACATAAAACATCAAATCACACTATGAAATCCCTGTCTATATGACTCTTCTTAGACTGCAGTACACGCCAACTAACTATGTGTATATACATGTATACTCAACATTAATATTGAGAATGCCAAAATTCTGGTGGTCAAGCCACAGTGGTTTTAAAGGGGTGAAGGAGGCCGGCCATTCATACACATTTACATCTACATGTACAACAATCTTCTAAAGAAATCCTAGTATGTCATCAGACGATGTCACCAGAGACAGAGTCAGAAAGCTCATGAAAATACAGAATTTTATCCAGAGTTTAATATCATGTTCAAACTTTATTACTATATTCTCAATCATTAAAATCTTTGGTTTACAAAGTTTCATATGATTATATAGAATTCAAACATTAGGGTTTAAGACCAAACTCAATTAATCATAGCATGGTACACTTGCTAACCTGGATACAAGCAGCCACACACTGTACTTCATGACTACTTTCAACATGTATGGCGGTAGAAATTTCAATAATTTCTGTCAGTGTGGCCTTATTGGCTGCCAAGTCCTTGGGGAAATCAGCAAATTTCTTCTGTTGACCATCCACTTGTCCCAAATCGTCACCGACTTCAGAGGAGACAGTGATTGCCTCTTTATCATTCATCCAGACTAAGAGATCACGGACTTCACATCTCTGTATGTGTTGTTTGCATGAGTCTTCCAGACAATGTTGTTTTCTATTGTTAGCTGTCTCCAGCAAATGTGTGTATCTAAACAGAAATTAAACACATTTTAGTACTTTACTTTAGCCAATTTGATAATGTTACTGGTGTGTCAATATGCACAGTATTTGGTTTGTCAGATCTGATAGCTCATATTATATTCCCTAAACTTTCCATATACTACAAAGCTGTGGAATTTTCGGTCATACCAAATCATTAGCAACATATCATACTCTATCCTAGCTGGCTATCACTAATTCATCTACTCACTCATACACAAACTTACAATCTACCCAAGAGTTATTTCTCACCTAAAGAACCTGTGTACATCATGAGCACTGCCAAGACTGGTACTACATTCATCAGCCACTTGTTCCAAAGCTGTCCAACGGAAATTTAAATCCTGTATATCAAATTTCAAAACATACACAACAGATTAGCAAGTGTTTTTTCAATGATTGTTATACATATACTAAATTGTCCTAATTCAACATAAAACACCAAATCACACTAGTTGTGCTAAAAAATGAAACGATAAAATGGAATGGAATGCCCACTAGCATACATGACATAACATAACATAAGAAATGTACAGGAATGACATTACCTTGTTAGCACTATTGATGAGGGTCAGGACATAACCTTTCTTCATGGACGCCTCGCGAGGACTCTTCTCGACATAATCGTTCACGGCAAGTACACATTCCTTGCCTACCAGTACATCATTACCAATGGGGGCTTCTTGTTGCTGTACCATAAACAATATAGTAAGAATTTAGCAATGTGCTAACATATTTACAAACCTAATATTCTGGGAAATACTATATATACATGTACATACAAAATTCAAGTCCTGTATATCAAATTTCAAAACATACACAACAGATTAGCAAGTGTTTTTCCAATGATTGTTATACATACACTGTATTGTCCTAATTCAACATAAAACATCAAATCACACTATGAAATCCCTGTCTATATGACTCTTCTTAGACTGCAGTACACGCCAACTAACTATGTGTATATACATGTATACTCAACATTAATATTGAGAATGCCAAAATTCTGGTGGTCAAGCCACAGTGGTTTTAAAGGAGTGAAGGAGGCCGGCCATTCATACACATTTACATCTACATGTACAACAATCTTCTAAAGAAATCCTAGTATGTCATCAGACGATCATGTCACCAGAGACAGAGTCAGAAAGCTCATGAAAATACAGAATTTTATCCAGAGTTTAATATCATGTTCAAACTTTATTACTATATTCTCAATCATTAAAATCTTTGGTTTACAAAGTTTCATATGATTATATAGAATTCAAACATTGGGGTTTAAGACCAAACTCAATTAAAATCATAGCATGGTACACTTGCTAACCTGGATACAAGCAGCCACACACTGTACTTCATGACTACTTTCAACATGTATGGCGGTAGAAATTTCAATAATTTCTGTCAGTGTGGCCTTATTTGCTGCCAAGTCCTTGGGGAAATCAGCAAATTTCTTCTGTTGACCATCCACTTGTCCCAAATCGTCACCGACTTCAGAGGAGACAGTGATTGCCTCTTTATCATTCATCCAGACTAAGAGATCACAGACTTCACATCTCTGTATGTGTTGTTTGCATGAGTCTTCCAGACAATGTTGTTTTCTTTTGTTAGCTGTCTCCAGCAAATGTGTGTATCTAAACAGAAATTAAACACATTTTAGTACTTTACTTTAGCCAATTTGATAATGTTACTGGTGTGTCAATATGTACAGAATTTGGTTTGTCAGATCTGATAGCTCATATTATATTCCCTAAACTTTCCATATACTACAAAGCTGTGGAATTTTCGGTCATACCAAATCATTAGCAACATATCATACTCTATCCTAGCTGGCTATCACTAATTCATCTACTCACTCATACACACACTTACAATCTACCCAAGAGTTATTTCTCACCTAAAGAACCTGTGTACATCATGAGCATTGCCAAGACTGGTACTACATTCATCAGCCACTTGTTCCAAAGCTGTCCAACGGAAATTTAAATCCTGTATATCAAATTTCAAAACATACACAACAGATTAGCAAGTGTTTTTTCAATGATTGTTATACATATACTAAATTGTCCTAATTCAACATAAAACACCAAATCACACTAGTTGTGCTAAAAAATGAAACGATAAAATGGAATGCCCACTAAGTCAGCATACATGACATAACTTAACATAAGAAATGTACAGGAATGACATTACCTTGTTAGCACTATTGATGAGGGTCAGGACATAACCTTTCTTCATGGACGCCTCGCGAGGACTCTTCTCGACATAATCGTTCACGGCAAGTACACATTCCTTGCCTACCAGTACATCATTACCAATGGGGGCTTCTTGTTGCTGTACCATAAACAATATAGTAAGAATTTAGCAATGTGCTAACATATTTACAAACCTAATATTCTGGGAAATACTATATATACATGTACATACAAAATTCAAGTCCTGACTATATCAAATTTCAAAAAACATACACAACAGATTAGCAAGTATTTTTTCAATATACTGATATTTGCCTAATTCAACATAAAACACCAAATCATAGTATGAAAGCCATCTCTATATGGCTTCTATCACACTGCACACTCAAACAAACTATATACTCAACATTAATATTGAGAATGCCAACATTCTGATGGTCCAGCCACAGTGGTTTTAAAGGGGTGAAGGAGGTCATAGATATACATTCACATGAACATGTGACTATAGTACCCAAACCCTTAACAAGGAGTCAGAACATATATGGTCGATATAATTATTGGTTAAGTGCATAGATTGAAAAGTGACTTAGTACAGTCTATAATAGTTTCTGGTGTTATTATATCCAACCATCTCTGCATTATCAGTCACCTCAATGTGGCGCTACCTCCTCCAATTATCACCATGAAGATGACACAGAACATTCATAATGTTAATCACACTGTCCGCATGGAAGACCTTCACAGTATACTAGCTCCATCTGATCATTTAACAGCCTAGGATCTCGACATTAAACTCAAATGGTAAGTCATGCGCCAGTAAAGCCGCAGAGACTTTCATCTCGTCGAAGTGATCTTTGGTATAATTCTATAAACGACAGACTGAGAAGGCAAAACGACAATGTCGTCATGCTGAGCACTTATGGCGAAAGACAAATTTGACAGTTCATAAACAATTATATCAGGATGCAAAGAACCACATAACAGATCTTCTACATAATGCCAAAACTGACTACTTCAGCCAAAAAATCCCAGAGTCAATCAAGCAAGCAGATATTAGTGTGACTAATTTACTACTTCGTAAAGAAAAGAGTTCTCCCATTCCGACACTGTTTCCTCTCCTTGAATTGCCAAAACAGTTTGTATGTATGTATGTATGTATGTATGTATGTATGTATGTATGTATGTATGTATGTTTGTATATAATTGTTTATGTGTGTGTGTATGTATGTATGTATGTATGTATGTATGTATATGTATGTAGTATGTATGTATGTATGTATGTATGTAGGTATGTATCTGTCTGTGTTCATGTGTTTTTTGACCCCAATGACACACCAATGGTAAGATCATTTTGACTTGAACAATAATTTTCTCAACTAGACACCCGAGGTAATACATCTAGTAGTACCAAATATCATGGCGTGTGCGCACGCACGCATGCACGCACACATACACACACACCCACACACACAGATTGACATACACAGAGACAGACAGAGACACTTAGCAATGCCTATAACACTAATGAATCTTATCAGTTCAGTTGTGCTAAAAAAAAATGAAACGATAAAATGGAATGGAATGCCCACTAGTCAGCATACATGACATAACATAACATAAGAAATGTACAGGAATGACATTACCTTGTTAGCACCATTGATGAGATTCAGGACGTCACCTTTCTTCATGGACGCCTCGCGAGGACTCTTCTCGACATAATCGTTCACGGCAAGTACACATTCCTTGCCTACCAGTACATCATTACCAATGGGTTCTTCTTGTTGCTGTACCATAAACAATATAGTAAGAATTTAGCAATGTGCTAACATATTTACAAACCTAATATTCTGGAAAATACTATATATATACATGTACATACAAAATTCAAGTCCTGTATATCAAATTTCAAAACATACACAACAGATTAGCAAGTGTTTTTCCAATGATTGTTATACATATACGGAATTGTCCTAATTCAACATAAAACATCAAATCACACTATGGAATCCCTGTCTATATGACTCTTCTTAGACTGTACACGCCAACTAACTATGTGTATATACATGTATACTCAACATTAATATTGAGAATGCCAAAATTCTGGTGGTCAAGCCACAGTGGTTTTAAAGGGGTGAAGGAGGCCGGCCATTCATACACATTTACATCTACATGTACAACAATCTTCTAAAGAAATCCCAGTATGTCATCAGACGATTATGTCACCAGAGACAGAGTCAGAAAGCTCATGAAAATACAGAATTTTATCCAGAGTTTAATATCATGTTCAAACTTTATTACTATATTCTCAATCATTAAAATCTTTGGTTTACAAAGTTTCATATGATTATATAGAATTCAAACATTGGGGTTTAAGACCAAACTCAATTAATCATAGCATGGTACACTTGCTAACCTGAATACAAGCAGCCACACACTGTACTTCATGACTACTTTCAACATGTATGGCAGTAGAAATTTCAATAATTTCTGTCAGTGTGGCCTTATTGGCTGCCAAGTCCTTGGGGAAATCAGCAAATTTCTTCTGTTGACCATCCACTTGTCCCAAATCGTCACCGACTTCAGAGGAGACAGTGATTGCCTCTTTATCATTCATCCAGACTAAGAGATCACGTACTTCACATCTCTGTATGTGTTGTTTGCATGAGTCTTCCAGACAACGTTGTTTTCTATTGTTAGCTGTCTCCAGCAAATGTGTGTATCTAAACAGAAATTAAACACATTTTAGTACTTTACTTTAGCCAATTTGATAATGTTACTGGTGTGTCAATATGCACAGTATTTGGTTTGTCAGATCTGATAGCTCATATTATATTCCCTAAACTTTCCATATACTACAAAGCTGTGGAATTTTCGGTCATACCAAATCATTAGCAACATATCATACTCTATCCTAGCTGGCTATCACTAATTCATCTACTCACTCATACACAAACTTACAATCTACCCAAGAGTTATTTCTCACCTAAAGAACCTGTGTACATCATGAGCACTGCCAAGACTGGTACTACATTCATCAGCCACTTGTTCCAAAGCTGTCCAACGGAAATTTAAATCCTGTATATCAAATTTCAAAACATACACAACAGATTAGCAAGTGTTTTTTCAATGATTGTTATACATATACTAAATTGTCCTAATTCAACATAAAACATCAAATCACACTAGTTGTGCTAAAAAATGAAACAATAAAATGGAATGGAATGCCCACTAGTCATACATGACATAACATAACATAAGAAATGTACAGGAATGACATTACCTTGTTAGCACTATTGACGAGATTCAGGACATAACCTTTCTTCATGGACGCCTCGCGAGGACTCTTCTCGACATAATCGTTCACGGCAAGTACACATTCCTTGCCTACCAGTACATCATTACCAATGGGGGCTTCTTGTTGCTATACCATAAACAATATAGTAAGAATTTAGCAATGTGCTAACATATTTACAAACCTAATATTCTGGGAAATACTATATATACATGTACATACAAAATTTAAATCCTGTATATCAAATTTCAAAACATACACAACAAATTAGCAAGTATTTTTTCAATATACTGATATTTTCCTAATTCAACATAAAACACCAAATCATAGTATGAAAGCCATCTCTATATGGCTTCTATCACACTGCACACTCAAACAAACTATATACTCAACATTAATATTGAGAATGCCAACATTCTGATGGTCCAGCCACAGTGGTTTTAAAGGGGTGAAGGAGGGTCATAGATATACATTCACATGAACATGTGACTATAGTACCCAAACCCTTAACAAGGAGTCAGAACATATATGGTCGATATAATTATTGGTTAAGTGCATAGATTGAAAAGTGACTTAGTACAGTCTATAATAGTTTCTGGTGTTATTATATCCAACCATCTCTGCATTATCAGTCACCTCAATGTGGCGCTACCTCCTCCAATTATCACCATGAAGATGACACAGAACATTCATAATGTAAATCACACTGTCCGCATGGAAGACCTTCACAGTATACTAGCTCCATCTGAACATTTAACAGCCTAGGATCTCGACATTAAATTCAAATGGTAAGTCATGCGGCAGTAAAGCCGCAGAGACTTTCATCTTGTCGAAGTGATCTTTGGTATAATTCTATAAACGACTGAGAAGGCAAAGCGACAATGTCGTCATGCTGAGCACTTATGGCGAAAGACAAATTTGACAGTTCATAAACAATTATATCAGGATGCAAAGAACCACATAACAGATCTTCTACATAACGCCAAAACTGACTACTTCAGCCAAAAAATCCCAGAGTCAATCAAGCAAGCAGATATTTAGTGTGACTAATTTACTACTTCGTAAGGAAAAGAGTTCTCCCATTCCGACACTGTTTCCTCTCCTTGAATTGCCAAAACAGTTTGTATGTATGTATGTATGTATGTATGTATGTATGTATGTATGTATGTATGTATGTTTGTACGTACGTACGTACGTACGTACGTACGTATTTATGTATGTATGTATGTTTGTACGTACGTACGTACGTACGTACATACGTACGTACGTACGTTTCACGTACGTATTCATGTATGTATGTTTGTACGTCGTACATACGTACGTACGTATATAACTATTTATGTGTGTATGTACATGTATATAATTGTTTATGTGTGTATGTATGTATGTATGTATGTATGTATGTATGTATGTTTGTATATAATTGTTTATGTGTGTGTGTATGTATGTATGTATGTATGTATGTATGTATGTAGTATGTATGTATGTATGTATGTAGGTATGTATCTGTCTGTGTTCATGTGTTTTTTGACCCCAATGACACACCAATGGTAAGATCATTTTGACTTGAACAATAATTTTCTCAACTAGACACCCGAGGTAATACATCTAGTAGTATATATCATGGCGTGTGCGCACGCACGCATGCACGCACACATACACACACACCCACACACACAGATTGACATACACAGAGACAGACAGAGACACTTAGCAATGCCTATAACACTAATGAATCTTATCAGTTCAGTTGTGCTAAAAAAATGAAACGATAAAATGGAATGGAATGCCCACTAGTCAGCATACATGACATAACATAAGAAATGTACAGGAATGACATTACCTTGTTAGCACTATTGACGAGATTCAGGACGTCACCTTTCTTCATGGACGCCTCACAAGGACTCTCCTCGACATAATCGTTCACGGCAAGTACACATTCCTTGCCTACCAGTACATCATTACCAATGGGGGCTTCTTGTTGCTGTACCATAAACAATATAGTAAGAATTTAGCAATGTGCTAACATATTTACAAACCTAATATTCTGGGAAATACTATATATACATGTACATACAAAATGCTCAAAAAGTTTGTTCATCTACTACAATAGGAACAGTTTTCACTAACAACAAATAATACTGTAGTTCAGTAAGCTCAGAATGGTATACATGTAGGTACAATGAACAAAGTCAATTTTTACAGTAAAACTTTATAACATAATGTCATAGCTGTCATCTAGTCTCAATAGACTTACTCTACATTCCATGGCTTGATTTCTCAAGGCATCAATGACGGTTCTGTATGCTATCAAGTCTGACATCAACACTTCATGTTTCTTCAACAAAGACTGTCAAATAAACCATACAAATATGTATTTTACCAAACTGTTATATTAGATTAGATGTATCCACCGTTGTCTTAAAAACAGACAACCTGCTACAGCAGTGCAGCACATAAAATGAGGATTTACTAATATACAACACAAACCTGGTCAGTGGTAACAATTCCAAACTTTCTCACTACATTTTGGCTTCTGTTTTTACCTAATCATAGTATAGACCTGCATAATTAGCTGCATAAATTACTCCATCATTTACCAATAACTTGTTATACATCAGTAGCAATGGACAATGAACAACAAGCTACATGTACAAAGTCCACTACTATATTCAAAACATAACAATTTCCTCAACCAAACAAAAAAGACAATGTCAGATTACTGACTGTATGCCTACCTCTAAAATCATACATTTCAAGATTAATATCAAATGTCAAAGTTTTCCTCAATTTCAACCAGAGCAATGAAGGATGAGGTAAGGATGATAGATTGTTGGTTGCTTCTACATCAGAACTTCACGTTGTTACTGGTGTGCCTCTAATATCCAAATTTCAACTTACAACCAATTACAGTCATCGCAGTAATTTCCCGGACAGCAAACTACTGATGTTGCCAGCTAATTAATGTACAATAGAGTTCGATCGACAATTACCGAGACACATGTTTATATTGTAACTGATGTCGCTGCATCCTTAGGCCTTTCTTGTTTATTAGAACAGTGGGGTAGCGCCACGGGTGAATTCATAAAACTTTGTCCGGAAGAAACCATTTCATGTACAGGTTATAAGTTGGCATAAACATATTTGTATTTATATACTCAACTTTACTATCACACTTTGGTAAGCTTGCTAATCTTTATTTAACACCATCAATGTGTAAAAAAAAAACCCATCAAAGTCGGTAACTAATCATAAATATTGTTATTATGATTGCAGATGTACCACACTGCCCACCCCTTCAATGAATCGGCCTTCCATGTAATGTTTATGAGGTTCACTCAAACCATGTCTTATACTAGCTGCAATAACTGCATGTAGCGTGTAGTGACGTGGTTTTAAGGGTTCTATCCTCTGTTTTTGTGCCTTTTTTCTGTTCCAATGTTTGACTGGAAGCAATCGCTAGAATTTCTCTAACGGCAATGCAAATAGAAGCAATCACCCTGAAAACGTGAGCACGATGTCAGTGTACTACGTCACCTTTCAAAATGTTGCTACTTTTTGGTTTTCCTCATGGTCGAATTGTCGAACCAAACTTACGTGAAATATTAGGAGGCTAAGACATGTTAATTTGTTATTTCAACCACTGTATTGCCCAGAATTTAACACGTGTCAGATATATTTTCGTCATGTGAAAAGATACCTTATATTAGAGCACACGATGTCTTCGCCAACATATTTACAGAAACTGCTATCAAAGAAGTTGTTGCCAAGACAGCACCGTAAATATTCTCTTTTTGTGGATTTCCTTTGTATTGACTCTTGGTTATAAGTCTAATGCTACATTTAGGCCGACATATGAGCCTCACAGCCATAGAAGTTCAAACACTATGAGCACTGGAGGTACATGTATCTGTGAATATATCATTTGTGTAAAAGTTGTTATTGATGTCTACATTTTAGATACTTGTTCTTGGGTTTTAATTTTACGATATTTCTATCTTGAAGTTTTTCAGTGCCATTTGAATGTGAATGTACTCAGAAAAGTAATGGAGTAACTGGGGGAACCCGTCTCATTTTACATATGCAAGTCAGATGGAGTAACGTAATTAATAAATGCAGGTAGTTCTAAACATCACTTATTACGTACAATTAGTGTTCAGTAGGATTTTTTTTTCGTTTGGTTTACTCATTGACAAATATTTCATAGCAGATGACTGATGTGCAATGTGAAATTGATAACATATATTGTGTCATTTCACCAGTGCAGTACATGTTTGGAAGTTGAGTATTGCGTGAATCATTTTTTACTTTTCTACCAGTGAATGTCTACACCACACTAATTCCTCTGAAGATTTTGTAAATTAACTCAATCATTGGTCACTTAAAATAAATTAAAGTAAAGACGATACGAGATATTTGATACATACTGATATTGTTATACATTGTATGTACAGTAACAGACATGCACACAGTGCACAGATCACATACGAAAGTGCAAATTTGCCACCATAACAACGAAAGGCTTAGCATTTGAAGTATTTCGGAAGGCACAATTTGCCTGCTGTCTCGTTGCGATATTAGCAGTTTGTTCATCATTTCCATCACTCCTACCTGGCTTACTAGCCGGAGAAAAGAAATTAGTTATCTGTTGTTTACTCATACTGAAACCGGCAATGGTTCTCCGCTGTGTAGGCTATCTGCTGTACTATATTGGCATGTCAAACTATCATGATTTGAGAATTAGAGACGTTGAATGACAGGAGCAAACGGAGTAGCGAATAAAATCTAAAAACCAGAAAATGGCAAAATTATGTCGAAATCAAAGGCTTGCCAACAGTCATGTAGAAGAAGAATGATCCTATCAAATTTGTCTACACGGTTCATTGCTATCTAATGGAAGTGTCAATCAAAATTAATGTCAACAACGTTGTCTATCTGTATGCTTTGATACATTCAGAGCCAGAGTACATCAGTCCAGACTATGTCAATCGGGATATTTAGTCTACAATGCGAAGTATAAATTACTTGCAAGTGTGACCTTCAAATGTGTTGGTAAAAAATTACCGGCAACTTCTTAGGCTAGTTACTTTATGAATAGCGTTTCAAGAAAACGCATGCATGCATCTTTTTTTATACGGTGATACCGTGACCTAGGATATTTCTATACACATCTCAAAAACTTTTTTGTTCTTATACTCATGATACAGCAAGCAGTCACGCCATTCAGAAAGTATATGTACTTGAAATTTGTTGAGCCATTTGTGTAAACATTGTAACATAAATACAGAAACGAGTTTCTGCTGAGTCAGCATGTGTCCACATCAGTTACAAAACACACACGTGTCTCGGTAATTGTCAATTTAACTCTCAATATTGCTCACTAATTAGCTGGCAACATCGTTAAGTTGCTGTGCGGGAAATTACTGCGATGACTGTAATTATTTAGTTTTTGTCTTACTTTAGCTTCAACTTCATCTTTACCATAGTCATCGCTACTCACAATACGTTCCTTCTCCTTCATCCAGGACTCTGCTTCTTTGGCATCAGCAAAATACTGGTGTACTTGTAAGGAGTAGTCTAAATCTTGTTTACGTTGGTATGCTTTGTCCTACAACAAATCACAGTCAATATTTTCATTATTACTTCTTTGTTAGTATAGAGGCTATCAGTGCCTCCAATTCTCAAGATTTCTCTTTTTCAGGGTCAGTTCAATGAGAAATCATGAACCAAAAGTTGTTCATGCAAATGAGTAAACCACCAATTGTTAGAATGATGTCAACAGTGTAGTAAGTACCATCCTGATATGACAAATGTACCATAATTGGGCATTCCCCCTGTAAACATTAACTTATTATTGGCAAATTCTGAGATTGATTAACAAAGACATCATATGATGTTAATGACTGTGTGGCTGGCTATGTTTTAATCTGAAATTTTATCTATCTCAGTATCTCAGACAGCTAGACATGAGAAGAGATTCAAAGTCATATCGCTTACACTACTTTTTCACATACAACCTTGACTTTCTGTTCTCAGTAGTTGAGTAATAGAAATATGAATTGTATTCCTTCTCATACACATAATTTAAAGATTTCTCGATAACAATTATATCAACAATTGAATGGGACAGTCTGACCCAGAAATAGCTTCAGCATACTGAATTCAAAAATTGGGGGTTGCACAATACGAGTTGGTGACAGGAAATATTGATTAGTGCCTTCGTATTGTTGCAGTATGTTTAAAGGGTTCATTTATTTAGACAAAATTTAAACAAGAAACAAGTCATTCAGAATGACATAGTCCCCACTATGATTGGGTTTTAAAGAACTGGCAGTTTATGTTGTCATTTTCTTGATATCACTATTCTGATCACTAATGATCGAACACAACGTCAACACTTTTTTTTCCTTTTTTTTTGTAATTTAAGGTATTTTATTGGATGTTATTTGTAAAGATATACATGTCATGTTACATTCCAGTTCTCAAAAGAGCAATGTTTACATTGCAATCCATTACCATTTATGATACATATGGAATGAGGGGGGTCCATTTCTTTAGAAAAGGTATGAGTTTGTGGTTTTTCTTTGCGATAAAGTGTTCATACTTATAAAGTAGTTTAAATTGGTTGTACAGTTCTCTGAACACAGGAAGGGATTCCTTTCTTTTACAGGAGTAAATGTATTTTCTAACTATAAGGCTTATGAAATTGAGTAAAAGTGTCTCATCTGGGTCTGACAAAATTAGGCAGATTTTGCTAGGAACAGCCCTTAACTTAAGTGCTTTGCCCCATACAGTTATTATTGCTTCCCAGATACCAATAGTGTGTTTACAGTTGTAAAATAAGTGTTCTATGGTCTCTGAGACCGCATGACAGAAGCTACAGAGGTTTGTGGGGAACTTTACTGGGTTTAATTTGTACAGTTTCTCGTTTGTGTACAGTATATTATGCAGAATTTTAAACTGGAACTCTCTTGATTTGCTATCGACTGTGACTTTGAGAATTTGTTTAATACATTTTATGCCATTGCAGTAGGCCAACTCCCAGGTCTCTTTCAAGTTTCTTTTCACTGCTTGGTTTGGTAAATTTTCTGTCGATGAGTTCTGACTTTAGTTTGTGTTTTGTGATTATCCTCTATAGGAGTTGCAATACCTGATATGTTCATGCAGACATCATCTATATAATCATCTATATTCTTTAGATTTTCTGGAATCGCATGTAAAATGCCTATCCACTTTAGTTTGAAAATGGGGGATAGTTCAGAGAGTGCCAGCTCACGCCATGGTATAATTCCATTTTCCATATACAGATCTGAAATTCTCATTATACCATGTTCAACAAATTCTGGATAGTAAATTGACATTCCCCCTATCTTTATATGTTTGTTGTTCCAAATTATTTGATTGAATTCTCCATAGAAGTCCTCTGTCACACTGGCCCACGACTCCATACATTCCTTCCAAAAGGGTGTACATCCACCAATAATAGGTAGGGTGTTTATATTGTAATTACATTTGAAGATCAATTTTCCTCCTATTTTCTCTAATGCTTTTTTCACAAATGTTGTCCAGGGTTGAGTGAAGTCAGGGTTCAAGAACTTCTTTATTAGGATACGTTGTTGTTTTTTCATTATGGTCAGGTCTGGTACCCCTAGTCCACCTTAGTCCACCTTGGCCCACCTCCCCTATCAGGGTTTTCCTTGCAACTTTGTCCCGTCCATCCCAGAGGAAGTTGAAGATCAACTTATTTATGTTTTGGAGAACATCTTTTGGGAGCACAGCACAATTTAATATATATGAAAACTGAGACACAGCCAAAGTTTTAATGAACTTTCACAAAAAGGGAAAGTTTTCTTGTTTTCCAAGTGTTTATGACACTTTTCATTTTATTTAGTGCTGTTCTACTATTTAATATTTCAACCTCCCTCTGGTTGTACGCGAAATAGACTCCAACAATTTTGACAGGGGTGGTAGGCCATCGTACCCCAAACTTTAACTCCCCTCTCCCCTTCCATGGGCCAAGCCACACCCCTTCCGTCTTCTCTGTGTTAACCTTCAGACCAGAGCACGACTGGAATTTCTTTAACACTTGAAATAGCACCTCAACGGATTTTTCACAGGTCAAAAAACAAGTCAATCAAATCATCCGCAAATGCACTTTCTTTCATTTCTATATCAGCACACTTTATGCCATGGATATCTCTGTTGGTTCTTATGGCGACTAGCAATGGTTCAAGAACTAGTATAAATAACATTGGCGATAAGGGGTCTCCTTGTCTGATCCCACGGCCTAATTTAAAATATCCAGTGCTATACCCATTGTTCATCACACAGCTTTCTATATTATTATACATTGCCCTTATCCAGCCGATAAATCTAGGGCCAAAATTGTATCTCCGGAGTACCCTGTATAAAAATTCCCAGTCTACACTATCAAACTCTTTTTCGAAATCAATTGCCAAGAGTATAGCCGGGATCTCAAATTTGTTGGTAAAATGAAAAATCTCGTCAATTAACCTTACATAGTCACCTATGTTTAATACTCCCCTTTACAAAAGCATTTTGGGAAGAGCTAACAATGTTTGGGAAGAGCTTTTGAAGTCGTTTTGACAGGGATTTCGACACCAGCTTCATATCAACATTAATTTAAGGATATTATTGGTCTCCAGTTCTTCAACAATTGTCTGTCCTGACCCGGTTCTTCAATTAGTGTAACTATACTTTGTTTCTGTGAGACTGAGAATTCCCCTACATTTTGTACCTCAATGGCAGTGTTAAAAGAGTCCATTACCAATTTACTAACTAATGGCCAGAAATGTTTATAGAATTCTACAGTTAACCCATCGTTACCAGGGGATTTGTTCTCCCTCATGGTGCCAGTGTACTGAATACTTCTCCTGGAGATAGTGGTGACTCCAAGAGGGTCTGTGCATCCATGTCAAGTTGGGGAATATTTGGGTTATCAAGTATATTCCTACATTCCTCCTCATCAAAGGCCTGCTTTGAGTATACACAACATCAACACTTTAAAAAAAGGTATATGAGGCTGTTATACTTTTTTGACGACGCTGAAGAATGCTAGTCGAAAGTCTGCAGCATCGTGTACAGTGTTTTTGCTAAGGTTTGGGAACCCCGGTAACAGAAAGGGGAAAGAGGTAAAACTGGTAGTGCTTCCCATGCAATGTATCATAGTTTAGGTGGGGAACCCCGGTAAAATGATGTGGGAACCCCGGTAGATTTTACCTACTTACCGCCCTTAAATAAAACACTGGTGTAATTCACATGTACTGTACATGCAGATATCAATGTATAGTTTTTTCACCTGTTGTCAGTTCACACTTCGTCTTTATAAATAGTCGAGTATTTGTCATTATTGTAATTAATGGTCGTCTACATTGAAATTTTAATACTTCATTCATTATCTTTGAAATCAATACGCCCATGTGGGCAGAAAATGAAAGTACAATTATTAAAGTGAGTGTGTGTGGGGGTCAAGCATTTGCATATCACTGATACATGTTATGAACAATTCTTGATCTAAGCACCACTAAGAATGTTCCCATCAAATTTTAACCCAATCTACTCAATAAATTTGGCATTATTTATAGATTTTTGACCAAAAACACACTGATTAGATTGTCATGTCATTAATATTTCTTAATATAAATACCCTGAAGAACGTTCCAACCAAATTTCAGTCCAATCTGTTCAGTAGTTTTGGAATTAAACATTTTTCACCAAAAAGACACATTTTGAGACCTAATTTGCATATCACTGATGGGATCATCTGATCCTGAACATTTCTTAATTCAAATGCTCTAAGAATGTTCCCATTAAATTTCAGGCCAATCTGCCCAGTAATTTTTTAATTAAAGGTTTTAAGGTTTTTGACCAAATATCGTGTTTTTTTACCCAAATCACATCGGTAGTAGGATCATTTTGATTTGATCAATTTCCCAACTAGACACCCAAGGTAATATACCCACCAAATATCATGGCAATCGGTCCAGTGGTTTTTGACTTTAAGTTGTTTACACACAGACAGACAGACAGACAGACAGACACTTTGCCATGCCTATAGCACTACTATGAGGTTATTACCTGACATCCCCTCTTCGTGCAGTTTCTATAATGTGACACAAGTTGTTAGATGAGTATCATGTTACGGAAACTTCACAAACGTTGATATAATGGATGAAGAGTTGATATCGGGAAATAACCAATTTATCATATGCCTATGCCCAGGAGTTCAAAGGGAAATTATGAAAAATATAAGAGTACTACTTGCTATGCCATTCACTTCATGTGTCATGTGACCTGTTTATCAGGTGACATTCATATACACATACATGTAGTTCGCTGACCCTGCTCAACCATCATTAATTTTCATCAGATTTCGGTGTAACTTTCCATAATCATTTTGAAATACAATATTGGTATTAGAGTAAGTTCTCTAAAAGTTTCAGAAAATGCTTTAATATTGTTAATAAAAGTAGATGGTTGGCTGACCGTGAGCTTAACTACTGCATGCTGTACGATAGTGTGGTATGGGTAGCATACAGTGTCAGTGGATGGCTAATACACACAGCCATACGTGTGCCCATGATACCATTGCGAAATGTATGTACTGTGTTGTTGTGAATTTACGATCATAAATAGTATCATTTGGGTATGGATATTTTGTCAAAATTTCCTTGTTTTGAAAATTCCAGTGCTGTGGGATACGCGATATCCCTGACGATCAGCCTCCATTTTATTTAAGTTGTTTATGTTCAGAATCGACATGTTTGTCCAATTAGAGATGTGTTTTCTGATGACATTTAACATAAATGTCATGACGTTTAATGTGAATATCATTGACGTTTAACATCCCATATCAGATATTTCATGTTAAACATCTCAAGGAGTGATTGATATGGGCATAGGTATATGATAATGAATAATGTTTTTATGTTTTGTCTTGAGAGCTGTAGGTTTAGATGACTGATTCTTGCACTTTTAGTACAGTTCACAAAGCAAGTCAAAAATGTGGACCAAGACTTTGATGATTGACTGACCAATTTTGCCATGATAGTAGTTTGTTGTTAGTTTGTCTGCTTATTATAAAACCTATCTCACATTCTCCCACCTTCTTCATTAAAGAGCAATGGGTGTGTGAAAGGTTTTCACATTTTTTCTACGACTTTGCTGACCTCCCAAGACAAAAAATAGAAAACATGTAACAGGTGCAAGACTCCTCAATAGGATAAACATCTGAGATATTGATATAACAAGCAGTCGATCATCGGAGATGACTCCGTCCCCGCAATGGATATTTTCAGGTGATTGCCACCTGCAGTCATGGTAGTGTGATGTATAAAATTGTATGAAATATAGTGCCAATGGCACTGTAGGACAACTGTTTAATTGACTGAATATTGCATACATTTTTTTTGAATGTTTATTTATTTGTCTACTAATCTATGTTCATATACATTAGGGAGCCTTCAGTACTTACAGAAGGGGGAGGGCCGGAGAAATCACACATGGTTAGTTAAGTAAAACATGACCCTCCCAAATTCTCCATTTGTTAAAAATGACCCTCCCCTTTGTCCCATTTTGTAAAACATGACCGTCCCCTCCCCATGACAACTGAACGTTAATCAATATTCCCAGGGGTGAACAAATCAGTGGTCCTGCTGAAAGAATTAGTGGTCCCTGGTCCCGCTAATGTGAAACATTAAATCTTGCCTATGAATCTATATATTCAGACTTACACCACTTTTAGTTGAACAATACACAATTTATAATAATAAATACAAAGTTGACATGCTTGGTTTCAGTCAATTGACAATTCTATTATATTTGTAATTATTATTTTTGAGGCATCGATGAATCGAAAAACATTGAATGGCGACTTCACTTGGATTTCACAAATGATAAGAAATTTGACAGAAATATGTGACAAGAACATTGGAAAACAGTTTTAGTCATGATTGCAGTATGACGACAAAAGTTGTACTACGTTTTGTCAAAATTGTCTGGAAAACCCAGACATTGCAAGCAAATCATCACAAGTGTACAAAGAAACTGACTACTTCAAAGTTGATCCTATAAAATCTCACGAAAAAACAAGTCATTGAAAATGACATAGTTCCCGCTATGATTGGGTTTTAAGCAACTGGCAGTTTATGTTGTCATTTTTAAAACCTGGTTAATGCTGTTTGGCCTCTTATGGTTGTTTTTGATATCACTATTCTGTTCAAGCATGTCTGAGTTATGGCTTTGGACATGAAAACTGCGCCAACTAAATGGCTGCCAGGCAACCATATCGGATTGTATCACAACGAAAATGGATATGCACATGTATGTCACAGAACACTGTGCTAATACCAACTTTGAATGAGATCTGTTCAAGCATGTCTGAGTTATGGTTTTGGACATGGAAAATTCGCAAACAAACCATATCAGATTGTATCACGACGAAAATAGATATGCACATGTATGTCATAGAACACTGTGCTAATACCAACTTTGAATGAAATCTGTTCAAGCCTGTCTGAGTTATGGCTTTGGACATGAAAAATCGCAAACACAATGGCTGCCAGGCAGCCATATTGGATCACATCACGAGAACAATGAATATGCACATGTATGTCATAGAACACTGTCCTTATAGCAACTTTGAATGAGATCTGTTCACGCATGTCTGAGTTATGGCTTTGGACACGGAAAATTCGCAAACAAAATGGCTGCTAGGAGGCCATATTGGATCGTATCATAAAACAAATTGACGTGCATATGTATAATGCCATAGTATGTTGCTCCTGTACCAAGTTTGAAAAAAATCGGCTGCGGACGGATGGACGGACGGACGGACGGACAGACGTACCCAATCCATAAGTCCCCGTCCGGACTTCATCCAGCGGGGACTAAAAAACTACGAACACATACATTGCCTGACTAGAGGGAGTCCGTGTGACTGTGTCGAGATAAAATCAAATTCACCAGTCGTCGAGGCTTTGGAAAAAAAACCTAGGAACACATACATTGCCTGACTAGAGGGAGTCCGTGTAACGGTGTGGAGATAAAATCAAATTTGCCAGTTATCGAGGCTTTGGCAAATATCATATCACAGTGCTAAAAGAGATACTTCATAGACTATCATTTCATGAAAGGGGTTCTACTATAAATCATTTGAAGCTCCTTTATGAATAAAAACAATAATACAAACAATGCTGACAGAATGATAGCAAATAAAATGTTTCATTTGATACATTTGAATTATTATACATTGAAATTATTATTCTTCGTTGTCTTCCTAATTCTTGTGTCCCTAAACCAGTATTAGTAATGATATGAGCCACATGTGTGTTGAGTGTTATCTCCTGTCTAGACGAGGTCAAATTTATGTGGTCCGCCCCAAAAATCACTGGTCCCGGACTTCGGACAAGTGGATTTGTTCACCCCTGATATTCCCATCATATGTATACTTGTATCACAGTCCGTGTTTTCTATTACATTCAAAACCAAATCATTGCCGTTGTCACTACCACCACCATCACTACCACCACCACCACCACCACCACCACCACCACCACCACGACCTACTTTAAAATTGAATGTATTTGGAACAATACAATTTTTTTATGCCTTTATGCCCAAGCACTGTCCTGCACATCACAAGGACCTGGAGGTAGTAAAGATGTCGACTTTAACATAAAAAAATTTGAAAGTGTGCCCATTTATTCAATTGTCTATCAATCCCCGTTATCTTCGCAATATGTGATCATTTGGCTGTTGCTATGGGCGTAGTCTCGTTGCTAGGCACATTTGCATGCATTTCTTGAATGTTTATTCATTTGTCTTTCTATTCCTGTTATCTTTGCAATATACGTTATTACTTGGCTGTTGTTATGGGCACAGTCTTGTTGCTACGCAGATTTACATACATTTTTTGAATGTTTATTCATTTGTCTTTATATTCCTGTTGTTATTTTGCAATATACATGATTATTTGGCTGTTGCTATGGGCATGGTCTTGTTGCTAAGCAGATTTACATACATTGTTTGAATGTTTATTCAATTGTCTATTAATCCATTATCTGTGAAATACACAACTGTTTGGCTGTTGCTATGGGCATGGTCATGGTTGCTAGGGATATTTGCATACAATTTTTGAATGTTTACTCACTTGCCTACCAGATGTTGTTATTTGACCAAAATATACTGCCATTTGGTTGTTCCTAAGGGCATGTTCATGGTTGCTGGGGAAATTGTGTAAAAATATTTTGAAGAAAATCTGCACTTACAGAAACGTCTCACCAAGTTTCAGTCTCACTGACCAAGTACTTTGTGAGATATAAGTTTACGACCAAAAATGAACATTTGTACACCTAATTTGAATATCACTCATGGAATCATTGTATACTTAACATTTCTTCATCCATACATCCCTAGATGCATTCCCATTACATTTCAGTGCAATCTGCTCAGTAGTTTTGGAATTATTCATTTTTGACCAAAAAGACACATTTTTAGCTCTAATTTGCATATCACTCATGGGACCATCATGTGCTGAAAAATTCTTAGTATAAACACCCTGAAGAATGATTCACCCAAATTTAATCCCAATCTGCCCACTACTTTTGGAGTTTAAGGTTTTTGACCAAAAATCACATTTTTTACCCAAATCACCATATTTGTTTTACCCAAATCACACACAGGTGATAAAATCATTTTGAATTGAGGTATTTCCCAACTAGACATGCAAGGTAATATGCACCCACAAGATATGGCAATCAGTACAGCAGTTTTTGACTTAAGTTCATTTACACACACACACACACACACACACACGCACGCACGCACGCACGCACGCACGCACGCACGCACACACACACACCCACACACACTGACTGACATACACAGAGACAGACAGATAGACAGACAGAGACACTTAGCAATGCCTATAACACTAATGAATCTTATCAGTTCAGTTGTGCTAAAAAAAATGAAACGATAAAATGGAATGGAGTGCCCACTAGTCAGCATACATGACATAACATAAGAAATGTACAGGAATGACATTACCTTGTTAGCACTATTGACGAGATTCAGGACGTCACCTTTCTTCATGGACGCCTCACAAGGACTCTTCTCGACATAATCGTTCACGGCAAGTACACATTCCTTGCCTACCAGTACATCATTACCAATGGGTTCTTCTTGTTGCTGTACCATAAACAATATAGTAAGAATTTAGCAATGTGCTAACATATTTACAAACCTAATATTCTGGGAAATACTATATATACATGTACATACAAAATGCTGAAAATGTTTGTTCATCTACTACAATAGGAACGGTTTTCACTAACAACAAATAATACTGTAGTTCAGTAAGCTCAGAATACATGTAGTACAATGAACAAAGTCAATTTTTACTGTAAAATTTTATAACATGACAAAGCTGTCATCTAGTCTCAATAGGGTGATCTTATAGCACTACTGTACCTTAGTTAAGTTGTGCTAAAAAATCATATCATCGCACCATTTTAGACAACATTTCCTGACCAGAAACATTTTTTTTGCAGCCTACTGAAAATCAATCTGATTAAAATCCAATGTAGATGTCGGCTAATCGTGCATTGCTATCTTACCATCGTTATTTAGCTTGAATTGACCTTCGTAGTACATGTTTACAATTTTTAGCCTGATCGCCTCCTCTACATCTGAACACGCCACCATGCAAACGAACAAGCCATTGAGAGAGACATAGTCCCCGCTATGATTGGGTTTTAAGGAATTAGCACTACTCTGATCACGCAACAACACTTGTGAACCTAAATCAAATAGACTTAGATATGTTGTGTCTGCTTGTCGGACATGGAACATGCCTACAACAATAAAGGATTGGTCGGGTATGGGGGATCATATCAATATGAAAATGGATATGCAAATGTATGTCATAGAACACTGTCCTAATACCAACTCTGAATGAGATCTGTTCAAGCATGTCTGAGTTATGGCTTTGGACATGGAAAATTCACAAACAAAATGGCTGCCAGGCAGCCATATTGGATCGTATCATGACGAAAATGGATATGCACATGTATGTCATAGAACACTGTCCTAATACCAACTTCGAATGAGATCTGTTCAAGCATGTCTGAGTTATGGCTTTGGACATGGAAAATTTGCAAACAAAATGGCTGCCAGGCAGCCATATTGGATCGTATCACAATGAAAATGGATATGCACATGTATGTCATAGAACACTGTCCTAATACCAACTTTGAATGAGATCTGTTCAAGCATGTCTGAGTTATGGCTTTGGACATGGAAAATTTGCAAACAAAATGGCTGCCAGGCAGCCATATTGGATCGTATCACAATGAAAATGGATATGCACATGTATGTCATAGAACACTGTCCTAATACCAACTTTGAATGAGATCTGTTCAAGCATGTCTAAGTTATGGCTTTGGACATGAAAATTCACAAACAAAATGGCTGCCAGGCGGCCATATTGGATCGTATCATGACAACAATGAATATGCACATATATGCCATAGAACACTGTCCTAATACCAACTCTGAATGAGATTTGTTCAAGCATGTCTGAGTTATGGCTTTAGACAGGGAAAATTCACAAACAAAATGGCTGCTAGGCGGCCATATTGGATCGTATCATAAAACAAATTGACGTGCATATGTATGCCATAGCATGTTGCCCCTGTACCAAGTTTGAAAACAATCGGTACAGGCATCTCCAAGAAACGGCTGCAGACGGATGGACGGACGGACGCACGGACGCACGGACGGACAGACGGAACCCAATCCATAAGTCCCCGTTCCGGACTTCGTCCGCGGGGACTAATTACTGCTCACAGAGTCTCACAACCAATCAGGCTGCGTCTTACTTGTCAGTGGCATACACGATAAATGTACACATCGAATATCAACAAACATTGAATATCAACAGAAAGTCCAGTAATTGAACGCGTAGGCGTTCCCTGTAGTAGGCTTCTCCTCGAACGTAATCAGGTTGCGTCTTACTGAAGACAGTTTGTAGTGTACGCAACACCATGCAATGCACAGGGTTCATACACTTAAAAGTATAATTTTGAATGACATCTAATTGTCTGATGTGGACGAGAAGAAATTAACAAAGGTTCCCATAACATGTCACAAAACATTTAAAAGACAAGCGACACTAATCAAGACGTTTTAAAATCACGTTTGCACGCTAAGATTAAACGGAGAAACCTCTGTCCTATCCCCGTAGTAGTCGTTTCGTCAAGCTGGTGCATTGATCTTGTAAGATTTGAGTCACAGCATTCGTATAGTCTAATTCAGACATATCCAGAAAAAAAATCAAAAACTAAACTGTGTCCTCATTATTGTATGTTTTGATGTGGCTAAATTTAAAGGTCACCAAAAACTTTTTTTTTCTTAAAAAACGTCATTTACGTAATGCAATTTCGCTTAATGTATAATTGATTACGTTCAGCCCTTGCGTCTTAATGTTTATATACGGCCACGTGTTGAAGAACATCGTGATTTCTCAACTCAACTTGACCATTTAGGAATGTTACTGTACTGACAAACATAAAAAAAGTAGTTTATTCCCATTTATCGACAACATGAAAGTCAAAACCGCACTTCCACAACCCGGAAATTGAACTGCACTTCCCAAGGCCCTAGTATTGCCATGCGTGAGCTTGTAGTATGTCGACTTGTGCGCCAAACTTGTAACAATTTCTAGTCGTGGTTGGTGATACTTGATACTCACTACAATGTTACGATTACCTTACTAACAGACCTACTGTTACCCCCGGGACTTTTACAATATTATGTCGCTGAAATGACGACTGGACTCGGAGTAGCAATAGCCAAGATCGAAACAAACATTGCGGCGCCCATTCAACTAGCTATGCATAGGTACGGTCTGTGGGCAAAGTTTCTTGTGGAACGATCGGTTGACTGTCTGGGTTTAATCAGCGTGATTCACCGTGGTGGTGAAAGACTTTGAAAATATTTCGCCATTTCACATTTACGAGACTCAGTGTATAAATCATAGAATGGGTGGCTCAAGCACAGACATGTCGTTCGTCAATATTAATCGATCACGATCATTTTCCAGGGTAGGGAGCATTTTTCCAGGGTTTTCCAGGACCGTTCGAACCCTGAATGCAATGCAAAGCGACCGAAATTTTCACGATAAGGACTTTTTTTTTTAGAAATTATATCTTAAATTTCCTCTTTTCTGGATTCATATAGCACAACTGTGCACTCCCTGTGGCAAATATTGCTATGAATCGTACAATACTTCAAGCCTACTGCAGAAAACGCGTAGGCGTTCGCTGAGATAAACATTGACACTAGGGGGGGGGGGGGGGAACCATTCCAATGTAGCTAACATGTACATAAGACGAAATGCATAGAGGTACATCTAAACAAGAATTCTTTAATTACCGTATATATATATAGCAATACAATCACTGAAATTTTTTTCATATTTGAAATACTTCGTACGTTGTCGTTTCCGTGTGTGCACAAATAACGGCATGTAGTAATAGTAAAGGTAGGTCCACGTCCACTGAGCCGTTGTACTTCGGCTCTGGAAGTTCAATTACTGGACTTCCTGTTGATATTCAATGTTTGTTGATGTTTGATGCGTCGTGTATGCCCCTGACAAGTAAGACGCAACCTGATTGGTTGCCTGTGTCTTAGTGAGCAGAAATTCGTTTGCATGGTGGCGTGTTCAGATGTAGAGGAGGCGATCAGGCTAAAAAATGTAAACATGTACTACGAAGGTCAATTCAAGCTAAACAAGTCATTGAGAATGACATAGTCCCCGCTATAATTGGGTTTTAAGGAATTATCACTACTCTGATCACGCAACAACATTTGTGAACCTAAAACAAACAGACTTAGATATGTTGTGTGTGCTTGTTGGACATGGAATATGCCTCCAACAATAAAGGATTGGTTGGGTATGGGGGATCATATCACGATGAAAATGGAGTCTGAGTTATGGCTTTGGACATGGAAAATTCACAAACAAAACGGCTGCCAGGCAGCCATATTGGATCGTATCACAACGAAAATGGATATGCACATGTATGTCATAGAACGCTGTCCTAATACCAACTTTGAATGAGATCTGTTTAAGCATGTCTGAGTTATGGCTTTGGACATGGAAAATTCACAAACAAAATGGCTGCCAGGCAGCCATATTGGATCGTATCACGACGAAAATGGATATGCACATGTATGTCATAGAACGCTGTCCTAATGCCAACTTTGAATGAGATCTGTTTAAGCATGTCTGAGTTATGGCTTTGGACATGGAAAATTCACCAACAAAATGGTTGCCAGGCAGCCATATTGGATCGTATCACGACGAAAATGGATATGCACATGTATGTCATAGAACACTGTCCTAATGCCAACTTTGAATGAGATCTGTTCAAGCATGTCTGAGTTATGGCTTTGCATGGACATGAAAATTCGCAAACAAAATGGCTACCAGGCAGCCATATTGGATCGTATCACAATGTAAATGGATATGCACATGTATGTCATAGAACACTGTCCTAATACCAACTTTGAATGAGATCTGTTCAAGCATGTCTGAGTTATGGCTTTGGACATGAAAATTCACAAACAAAATGGCTGCCAGGCGACCATATTGGATCGTATCATGACAACAATGAATATGCACATGTATGTCATAGAACACTGTCCTAATACCAACTTTGAAAGAGATCTGTTCAAGCATGTCCGAGTTATGCCTTTAGACAGGGAAAATTCGCAAACAAATGGTTGCTAGGCGGCCATATTGGATCGTATCATAAAACAAATTGACGTGCATATGTATGCCATAGCATGTTGCCCCTGTACCAAGTTTGAAAAAAATCGGTCCAGGTATCTCCAAGAAACGGCTGCGGACGGACGGGCGGACGGACGGACAGACAGAACCCAATCCATAAGTCCCCGTTCCGGACTTCGTCCGCGGGAACTAACTAAACACTACATCGATAATATTTTCAGGACAGATGCACTTAGGTATCACAAATGTATGTACCAAGTTATAATGAATTTGAAGCATGCTTAGGATATTTATCAAAACCTAATCAGATCTTGCCATTACCCTACGGAACATGTCTACAAAATTTTGTTTGAATTTAGCCAGTAATTTTGTAGATGGTGATATAGACACACACAAACACAAACAAACACACAGACACACACACACACACACACACACACACACACACAGATACACAGACTTTTCATCCCTAAAATATAACATTCTTTACGGAAGGTGAAGAGATAATGTTAGACAAATATCAACATGAAAACCTAACCACTAATACTTTAACCATTACAAGATTGCCTATGGAACTAAAGGTAGGTTCTTTTAGCGGCTGTAACTAAAATATTGACATGAATTCTGGCACATCTGGCAAAAAACTATAACAAAGGTTTTTAGTATATAACACTACATAACTCAGTTTTCTTCATTGTTGATCTGCTTACATAACACTCATGAATGGTTAAAGAAGCAAAAACAGTGATGGACCTTTCAGTCTAGTATAGCATTTTCTAAGACATCACACATATTTCATTTTAATTATCTACCTTGGATTCTACTAAGACTTTGTAATATTTTCAACTTGTCTATACCAAACCATTTTCAATACACTGAGATTTCTCATAGATTTCATATAATATAAACTTAGTCTTTCACGACCAATCTTCTCACAGAAAATGTGAAGCCAATTTTGCCTGTACAAGTTTCTTTTAAAATAACAAAGAATGTTCATTTATGTCTTTATGAGAGTGATAGTACCATTTGACATGTTGGGAGAATTTTACCTTGTATGAAGGATCAATTTTATTGTCTACATATTTCCAGAAGTAAACTAACTGACTTTTATCAGGACTTGGTGTTTGAAATCTCTGAACAAAACAAGGGTGTCAAATCTACTTACAGTATCTCTACGTTCTGAGACATCTTCTGCAGCATAATGTTCACTTTCTACAAGTTTAACGGCAAAGTCAACATGTGCCTGTAGAATAAAAACAAAAGAATTTACTATATCTGCCACAGGGTATTTGTACCAATTATGCTAAGCATACATTTTGCACACTGGAAGTATACATCCAATAATTCTTTTATTATTTTTACACATCATGACAAATTTACTTAGTCATATTCATCATGCAATAAATAATTACCATGATATATTACATTGTCTTTGAGTATGTAATCTTTGATTTCATTTCTATATTCAAAGTTTTGAATCCAATATTTCCATCCGTATGAAAAGCAATAAAATTGAACTATTTTCACTCACACTGATCTCTTCTTCTTGTGCTGCAAGTGATTTTTTAAAGTCTTCATGTTTCTTAATCAAAGCTTCCACACTGTCCAAGGAGTCTCCAAGATCTTCATTGGCTAAGAAAGCCTGCAAAAAACAATAGTTGTGATCATCAATTCTTTTTTATTTCTGTAGTAATATGTAATAATTATGTAATATGTAGTAAAAGTTATATGAGGACCAAAACTAATGTTTGTGTATAATTCTTATCTTCAATAGTACTTGTAAACATGATTTACAAGGAATTGGCAATATGTAAATACTACAAATGTGTCTGTGATAGGCAGGAATTGGACTGATGTTGATAATTGACCCTGAAGGTCATGGCCAAGAGTCAAGGTCTCAAATGATAGCTTGCATGATAAAATGAGTATTGCGAATGGACATATAGATGGAGCCCATTTGTATCTAGTTTCCTCCTTCAAGGGACTAATGAATGAATGAAGTCATTTATTAGTTACCTTTTTCTCCAGTATTTCATGGATCGTGATCATCTCTATCATTTCGACTTCTGTAAAAAAAATATAACATTCACCATTATACACATCATATACTATCATGTAGCCCAAGTCTAGTTCCACCCTAGTGTCAGTGTATAGCCCTCACTGGCGAGACTATAGTCTTGCTGCTAGACGTTCGGGCTTTCTTTCGATGCTATAACTATAAGCGAACGAAGTTCGCATGTGAGGGCTTGCCCGAACAGTCTAGCGAATGTCATTTTCAGACCGGACATTCCATTGAGATTACGATAAGCGGTGGGTTGGGCCATATATGCATATATATATATATTTTAATATATTCAATCTCTGCATGCAGGTGTTGACAAACACATTTATGTCATTACTATGTCTTATCAGTTTATGGTAATTGTGTTTGATGAGTGTGTAGACGTTGTCATTCACACATTTTAGTTAACGCATTGGTGGTTATTTTTACAAGCCCCTCCTTAAGATGAATATGCATGAAAATTTAGCTATTGTCCTCTGTTTGTGCTTGTCGCTAATACGGTTCTCTGATTGGCAGTTATTTATATCCTGATGACATTTGCTAGACCTCGGATGTTCCATCCTCGATAGCGTTGTTCGGCTGTGTGTCATATTTTATCGGAAGAACATCCGAGGGCTAGCTGATAGACTAGCGAGACTACAGCCACCACAGTGTACAATAGGATTAACATCATCTCACTATTGTCCTTATGGCAAGCAGTGCACATCAGTGTGTCAATTTAGTCTTGTTATTTTTGTATTTTTTTGTGAGACAGTTGTGCTATTGTAAGACTATTTGAAGTAGTTCACAAACAAGCTGCATCAAAATCTTGTTTACTTGTCATGACAATAATTTTAAGTTGATTCTACATTTTAAATTGAAAGGTACTCTTGTACTGAATTTATGATACTCTTGTCGGTACATCTACATTGTTATATATAGGCATAAAAAAATTAATTGTTTAGTTCTGGTTACTTGACCCCACCAACATTTTTTTTACGTATTCAAGAAAAAAATAATACAATCGCAAAAAATTGTGAAGTCTCACAAGAAACAGTAGATGTGGAAATTGACATCAACTTAAAAAGACTATATAAAACTGGTCTTCCAATCTGTAATGGTTGTATATCTGATAGGAAGAAATCAATAACACAGAGACCATTTGGAAAAACTGAACTAGACACTCACACATGAAAACAAATATGATAAAATAAAATAAACAAGTTATTGAAAATGACATAGTCCCCACTATGTTTGGGTTTTAACAGTTTCCTCTGGGTCAAAAAATTTACTAACCATGGCATTGGGCTAATTTGCCTCAAAATTTATTAGCCAAACCAGACTTTCAATTAGCCAAACTTTTGCAATAAAAATGAACTTATATAAATAAAGACAATAGCGCAAACTTGTATGTTTTTACTGTTTATTTACATACATTTTTCATGTCATGTTGGCAAACGTACGGTTCTCATCTTTGCTTCAAAGTTGTAGCTCCAGACATCTAGGTTTTAGTCAGTTCTCATTGTAACTATTTTCTAAATCTCAATGTGCAGTGTGACCTGTGAAATTTGAATATGACCCATCGTATGCATAACGTTTCAGCAGTTTCATGTGCCCCATGACCATTTCCTGATGTGGAGAGCACGTCCTGGGTAGTTTAGAAACTACGCGATATTATCATAACTTATCCACATGATTGGTTACGCACGGCCATTACGGCAAGGCATCTTCCCTCACGAGTGAAGCGATGATCAAATGGACCACATCGTTGGACAGTCTCTCCTGAAAACTTCACTTAGATAAATTCAAACTGCCACGTCACCATTTCATTCTCACTAAAACTGATTTTTTTTCTTTTTGAGCTTCGTTACTAGATCGAACGTGAATTTACTGTTCACTACTGTTCACTACACCATTCTCTTCGTCTGAGGTGAACATGGTTTGCACATTATGTATCAGTTTTATCAGTGTTAACAGTTCTCCTCAGATCAGCGACACAAAATTTGGATTAAACACTTTTACAACTGTATCTCTGTCAAATTGAAAGTTTGCGCTGTCGTTCGTACTTCATGTCACGGAACTCAGTTTGATATGACATTTATTTACATTGCTGATGTAACAATTTTATGATTTGAGGAACGTACAATGTGTGCACTTCCTTCTAAATGTAATACAATGTAGTTTAAATTACGGATATTCCACGTTGTGACAAAGAAACCACAAGCATTACGCATAGATTTTCTGGTGCCCTATTCTAAATTGGCTTCGCAAATTTGACTAATTGTATCAAAAATATTCTCGCCAAATGCTGATTTTATTCGCATTTTACGATTTTGCGAGTGGGCAGCGGAAACACTGGTATTAACGAACTGGCAGTTTATGTTGTCATTTTCAAACCTGGTTAATGTTGTTTGGCCTCATATGGTTGTTTTTGATATCACTACTCTGATCATGCAACAACACTTGTGAACATAAATCAAACAGACTTAGATATATTGTGTCTGCTCATTGGACATGGAACATGCCTACTCATGTTGTGTCTCCTCGTTGGACATGGGACATGCCTACTCTTCAAAATGACGTCATGGAATAAACCATTCAACATGAAAACTGCGCCAACAAAATGGCTGCCAGGCAGCCATATCGAATTGTATCACAACGAAAATGGATATGCACATGTATGTCATAGATCACTGTGCTAATACCAACTTTGAATGAGACTTGTTCAAGCATGTCTGAGTTATGGCTTTGGACATGGAAAATTCGCAAACAAAATGGCTGCCAGGTGGCCATATTAGATCGTATCAGGAACAAATTGAGATGCTTATGTATGCCAAAGTATGTTGTCCCTGTACCAAGTTTGAAAAAAATTGGTCCAGGCATCCCCAAGAAACGGCTCCGGACAGACAGACGGACACATGGATGGAACCCAATCCAGACTAAAAATCAACCTACCCACCTATTCTAAAATTGAGCGTAATTGGAAAGCATAACTGGAACCACAAAGTTTTTTATTAGGCCTAAATCAGCTTAAAAATAGATTTGCTAATCCCCAATTGTAACTGAAACAATATTTATGTATCCAATTGTAATATTAAATTTGTCATTCTATTATATGATAAAGAGTTGCTGAATAACTGGATTATTTCATTTACCAAGAATAATAACATCCAAATAAATTTACAAAATAAAAACACAAGTCTATACAGTGCAAAGATTGGTCAGTGGTATTGCTCAAAGAAATTTTGTTTGACTTTCTCCCAACTTGTACCCTCTCGGGAGAAAAAGGATTAAAAAGATGTGACGAATTGGTTAATTCAATGTAGGAAGGAACATTACAATATCAATTCAAATTTTGCATCTCAAATAGAAAT
Source organism: Glandiceps talaboti (assembly GCF_964340395.1). Classification (NCBI taxonomy): domain Eukaryota; kingdom Metazoa; phylum Hemichordata; class Enteropneusta; family Spengelidae; genus Glandiceps; species Glandiceps talaboti. The sequence continues at coordinate 19,361,451 of NC_135568.1, forward strand.
ACTATGTAAGTAAACTGGCAAAATTCATTTTAGCATTATAAAGTCAAGATTTTGATGGAGGCAAGGTTTAGTATGACTGTTACTGCTCACGATAACAATAATAACATAATATGACAAAAAATAACAGAACTCGAGACAATTTTTTAAAAAATACCACCAATCACCTTGTCGCACAACTGTACATTTTTTAAAAATGTTTATCCATATGGTAGTCCATGCTAACAAGAAGTGTTCATTTGTTGAATGACTATCCAGTTGCCTATCCTACCATGTTGCTATCTTTACGATATATGCTATCATCATGTTGTTAGATATATTCACATATATTTTCGAATGTTTATTCAATTGTCTATTAACCCTCGTTGTTATCTTTGCAATATATGTGATCATTTGGCTGTTGCTGTGGGCGTGGTCTTGTTGCTAGGCACATTTGCATACATTTTTTGAATGTTTATTCGTCTCTATTGCTATTGCTGTTGTTATCTTTGCAATATACATGATTATTTGGCTGTTGCTATGGGCTTGGTCTTGTTGCTAGGCAAATTTACATACATTTTTTGAATGTTTATTCAATTGTCTATTATTCCCTGTTGTTATCTTTGTGAAATACATGACTGTTTGGCTCTTGCTATGGGCATGGTCATGGTTGCTAGGGTATTTGCATACATTTTTTGAATGTTTACTCATTTGCCTACCAGATGATGTTGTTATTTGACCAAAATACACTGCCATTTGGTTATTGCTAAGGGCGTGGTCATGGTTGCTAAGGCCAATTTTCTCAAAATGTTTTGAAGAAAATCTACAGAATAACACTTTCAGAAACATCTCACCAAGTTTCAGACTCGGTGACCAAGTACTTCTTGAGATATAAGTTTATGACCAAAAATGAACATTTGTACACCTAATTAGTAATTTGCATATCACTCATGGAATCATTGTATGCTTAATATTTCTTCATCCATACATCCCCAGATGCATTCCCATTAAATTTCAGCCCAATCTGCTGAGTAGTTTTGAAATTATAGATTTTTAACCAACAAGTCATTGATAATGACATAGACCCCACTATGATTGGGTTTTATGGAATTATCACTACTCTGATCACGCAACAACATTTGTGAACCTAAAACAAACAGACTTAGATATGTTGTGTCTGCTTGTTTGACATGGAACATGCCTACAACAATAAAGGATTGGTCGGGTATGGGGGATCATATCACGATGAAAATGGATATGCACATGTATGTCATAGAACACTG